>NC_092177.1:16761184-16878684 GCF_045791955.1 Oncorhynchus clarkii lewisi
CTATTACAGTACATGCCTCTTCCACCACCCCCTGTTCCATTAATGTTATCTATTACATTCCATGCCTCTTCCACCACTCCCTGTTCCACTACTGTTATCTATCACAGTACATGCCTCTTCCACCACCCCATGTTCCATTAATGTTATCTATTACAGTACATGAGTCTTCCACCACTCCCTGTTCCACTACCGGTATCTATCACAGTACATGCCTCTTCCACCAGTCCCTGTCCCACTACTGTTATCTATCACAATACATGCCTCTTCCACCAGTCCCTGTTCCACTACTGTTATTTATCACAGTACATGAGTCTTCCACCACTCCCTGTTCCACTACTGTTATCTATCACAATACATGCCTCTTCCACCAGTCCCTGTTCCACTACTGTTATCTATCACAATACATGCCCCTTCCACCAGTCCCTGTTCCACTACTGTTATCTATCACAGTACATGAGTCTTCCACCACTCCCTGTTCCACTACTGTTATCTCTCACAATACATGAGTCTTCCACCACTCCCTGTTCCGCTTCTGTTAGATTTCAGTGACGCCTCTGTGTGGAATGTATTATGTTTGCACATTCTTTAAATCTCCCTTCCTCTCTCTATCTCTTTCTCTGTCACTCTCTCTCTTCCACTCACATGTTGGGTTCCAGAGTGGTGCAGTGGTCCAAGGCACTGCAACTCAGTGCTAGGGGCATCACTACAGACCCTAGTTTGATTCCAGGCTGTATCACCACCGGCTGTGATTGGGAGTCCTACAGGGCAGTGCACAATTGTCCCAGTGCCGTTAGGGTTTGGACAGGGTAGGCCGTCATTGTAACTAAGAATTTCCTAGTTAAATAAAAATGTGTCTCTTTCTCTATTTGTATTTCTTTATCTTCCTCTCTCTATGTAACGCTCGTCGTCGGTGGAAGGAAGAGTGGACCAAAGTGCAGCGTGGAAAGTGTTAATGATATTTATTTACAAGAAACACTCAAACAAATATAACAAATCTGACCGCGAACAGTTCTATCAGGCACAAACACAGAAAATAACACCCCACAAAACCCAAAAGGAAAATGACAACCTATATATGACCCCCAATCAGAGACAACGATAAACAGCTGGCTCTGATTGGGAACCACACACACACACACACACACACACACACACACACACACACACACACACACACATACATGGCAAACTAACTAAGAAATAGAAAACATAGACTTTCCCACCCGAGTCACACCCTGACCTAACCAAACATAGAAAATAATAAGGATCTCTAAGGTCAGGGCGTGACACTTTATCTCTTTATCTTTCTCTATCACTCTCTTTATATTTGTATCTCTTTATCTTCCTCTCTCTATCTCTTTATCTTCCTCTCTCTATCTCTTTATCTTTCTCTATCCCTCTCTATCGTTCTCTATCCATCTTTATGTGGGATATATTGCCTCACAGCCACCTCTGTCAAACTGAAAATGAAAGTATTACCCAAGTTTGCATAACACAAAGGCATGGTAGGAGAGAAAGAACAGCGAGAAAGAACATGGAAGACGAAGAGATGCTGGCTCTGAGTTATAATCTCCAGTGAACTCTTTTATTCTTGGATTGTCTCTGTTGTTCTGGAACTGAGACCACTCCAAACAGAAGAAAGGTAAAATTCAGTGGATTAGCAATGTCAGCAGCAAAATCGTTTCTTTGAATTTGAACTGAACCTTCGAATGAATGAGTAATAGTCTATAGATCTGGGTACAGGATAACAATTCCCTCATGGGAAAAAAAAGTATTTATTGTGTATGTATGAATGTATCACTGATAGTCTCCCGTTGTGTGGTATGAGAATGTAGTCAAGGAGACGATGTACGAATCACGGTATGTTTTCATTACTCTGTAGTGCATGGGTAACATCAGGGCACCATTTAATAGTTTCCGTATTATACTGGACTATAATTCTAATTTCTAAACTGAAGGTGATCCTCTCCTGTTCTACCATATATGATGTATATTTTTTAATCAGCATGAGGGTTTCTCTTAAAGAGATTAGCCATATTATTTTATTCATGATAATTAGATTCACAATTGCAAAATTATCTCACGTAATTGTTCCCCTGTAGTTGAGTTCAGGATTAAAAGATAATCAGGCGCTGAATCATACTGTACTAGCTAGTTTACATTTATGGTAAACCGGTATTGCCTTTGAAACAGTGCCAGCAGGTGTGTGAAGATAGGAAGTGAATCTACTCCTTTAAACCTTACACACACACATGCACGCACACATGCACACAGACACACACACATTTGGGTTCTTAGTTGTTCTCAGATAGCTGTTTTTAGTTCTCCGACTTTCCGTACCAGGATGTTTAAATGTGACGTATTCTGAGATCTCATACACACGATGCCACTGTGATGAAATCTAACCCGAACCCTGGAAATACTTCTTCATAGAAGGTTATTCCGGAGAAGTTGTGAAAATGACAAAAGGAAGAGGAGTTTACTGAGGATTATTGTAGTGTTGTATCATACTAAGTCATGGTCTCGTTACATCTGTTCCTCAGATGCAGCAATTGGGAGGGGAGGAGTGTCTGGTCCCTCAGCCTCGTGGGAGTTTACCCAAAGCCTGTGCGATAGGATTGGCTTCTGTGGTGGCGACGGCCATCTTGGTTTGGGAGCCTGAGGGCTTCTTCAGACACGTTTCTGCAGCAATACTCATCCTGACTGTGGGGCCCTCGCTGCACGGAGTGTTTCTTCTCTCAGAGGAATGTCTTCATCATGCAACTACCAGGTGAAGAAACTTGTTAACTTTCATACTCATACTCATAAAACATGATAGGCGAATAAATTGATTTACATGTTTTTTTACATGGATATTTACATGTTACCTCCCTCCCTCTATCTCTCTCTCTCTCTCCTTCTCTCGCTTCCTTTCCCTCTCTCATCTCTCTTTCTCTCTGCCCAGGTACCGTGGTCGGAGGCTGGGTCAGATGGTGACAGCCTGTGTGGGTGTATGTACCCTCCTGGGTGTGGGGTTGGCAGTGCTGCTGTTTGTCTTGACCAAGCCCCAGCCCTGGAGGGACCAGTGCAGCATGGTTATCCTGGCCTGTGTCCTCTACCCTCTACTCAAAACCCTGGGAGTACTGGTGAGATAACAAGCTCCTGATCTGGAACTCTCACACATAGTATGAGCCAACACAATACCCTATGTGTCTCCAGGTTGAGTTTTAATCAGCAGTCTAGTTTTCCAAAACCTTTCCTTTATGTTTACCTTTGTAAAGCCAATGAAGGTGAATGATGCTATACGAGACTGTAGCTTATATGCTGCTGTAAAATGTTGACTGTGTGTTAGTGTGATTCATGTTAGCACATAGTTGTTTTTTTATTTGCCCATCACTGTTGTGGTTTCTGTCACTTGAAGCCCTCCAGTCAGCAGAAGTGGCATGGACTTATTTTGAAATACATTAAGCAGGTTTAATTTTGTTGTGGTTAATTTCTTCTGAAAATCATTTAGGGAAGAAAACTAGTTTTCTTACCTAAATCACCACAGAGTGAACCTGGAAAGAGCTGTGCATCCAGTGAGGTTCAACACACTGTTCATGCAGGAACTCTGAGGTTTTCTGACTAGGGCTGTTGAGTGCCCATTTTACTGCCATGAGTCATGACCGCTGTCAAATTCCATGTGACTGTTGAGTCACGGTAGTCTCCTCTTATACACTCTGGACATGTGTTGGTAGAACCCAACTCACTAACGGCCATCAGGTCCTAATGTCCTGGTACTGAGGGCTCTATTGTCCCTCTAACCACTCTGACATAAATGCAATCGAAAATCACATCAAATATTTATCATCAAAACAGTATAGTGATCAATTTGAAGAAAGAAGTTCAACAGCAGGTTGAAACAGTGTAAAACATGGTTGTTGTAGATGTTGTGTCAAAGCCAACACAATGAAATGGACAGCGCTTTCTATTGTGATGATTAATTCAAAACACCCATATACATATTAGAGCTTATGCATATGCATAAGGTTAGGATCCCAAACCAGAAAAAAAACGTTCATTACAATGAGTATTGTGCTGTTAAACAATACATAGCCTACCGCATATTACTCATGGCAGAAAAACATCAAACACAACTGATTTAAGATGTCATTGGTACATAATTTGTCTAGAAAAATACTCCAAAATTAAACTAATTAGAATAATGGCCTTTGAGTGTGGACTGCATTATTATGCATACTGGATGGACTGGTTACCTACCTTATGCTGCGCTCCAAAATGCATATCCATGATTCTGGGAGCGAGCCCTAGGTGATGCTTTTGGTTCATTGATTGTGCAGGGGGGCTTGCAGGTAGTCTACAAATTGTATTTATTTTACTAGGCAAGTCAGTTAAGAACAAATTCTTATTTTCAATGACGGCCTAGTGGGTTAACTGCCTTGTTCAGGGGCAGAACGACAGATTTGTCAGCTCGGGGGTTTGAACTTGCAACCTTCCGGTTACTAGTCCAACGCTACCCTGCCGCCCCAAATTGTAGCGAATTTGTATTTGATTTTGAATAGCCTAGTCAAATCAACTCAAATGACACTGTATTTATACTGCACATTTCAGACATGGAATGCAACACAATGTGCTTCACAGGGAGAAATAAATGTTGATATTTACTACACAACAAACAAAAGGTGTCACTACAGACCCAGGGTGTATCACATTTGTCCCAGTGTCAGCATGTGGAAGGCTTTACTTTGCTCTAGAGACTCCTTGTAACAGGCTTGGTTGTCAGTTCAACAGTTGTTTGTGTGGCTGGCGGCAGGGTGTTAAGAAGCGCTGTTTGGCGGGTCCTGTTTCGGGGGACGCATGACTCAACCTTCGCCTCCCGAGCCTGTTGGAGAGTTACAGTGATGAGACAAAATTGAAAATGGGGTAAAAAAAAAATAATAATAACTACATTCACCATAAGGAAAAGCAAAGATAAAAAGTTTTGTTTTAAGATCTCTTTAAATAATGTCCACAGTTTCGGAACCCCTCAGGTTCTCTGGCAGGCTATTCCAGAGGCTGGGGGCATAGTAACTAAAGGCTGGGGGCATAGTAGCTAAAGGCTGACTCTCCATGACTCTTGGTCCTAGGCTTTGGGATAGTTAAAAGGTCAGTGCCAGAGAACATGAAGGACTTACTGGGTACATAACTTAAAATCATGTCTGACATGTACTGGGGTGCACAATCATGGATTGATTTAAAAACCAATAGAAGAATAGAAGGCTAGGGCACATATCATCAAACTTCTCATCAGGTCTTGCTTGACTGATACCCAGCCTAATGTTTTTTATCTTTTCTCTGAAATTTGCCAAAAACTCATCACATTTAGATGTGGAGGAAAGTTCACATAGGTTTCCAGGGGTAGAATTTATCAGGCCATCAATGGTCGAGTAGAGCACTTTATTAGTGATTATTAGTGATCAAGTTAGAAAAATGAGCCCGTCTGGCATTTCTAATTGACTTGTTATATGCCAAGTTGCTCTCCCGGAATATCATAATGGACCTGATTTCCTCCACTTCAGCTCTGCCTTTCTGCAATTTCTCTTTAATCTATTGGTTTCCTCACTCATCATTGAAAGACGGACCGGCAGGAAAGCACACAGCCTACATTCGCTATTCCAGTGCATTCAGATAACATGTCTTCTGCCCCTGTTCCTACCTATTTGATAATAGCCATTCTAAATTCAAACTAATTGTATATATTCATAAAAACTAGATTACATTTAGAATAGTCTGATGGGTGAAAACATGATCAGTTGATGAGAGAACAGCTGTGCAGCTTGAGGCAAGGAACAGAGCACATGCTTTTCTCGCTACTTTCTCAAATCATCAACAGCCTGTAGTCTCACCATGCAGCCCATATACTGTATGTTCTGATTTCTAACACATTATAAGATTTGTATCACTTACAAATGAATCTCCCAAATAACTCTAAACCTAGCATATAGGACCTGTTTCAAATTTTAATTTTTTCGCTCAACATCGTCACTTCATATGCGCACTCCTCTATAATGAGAAAAATATAATTTATATTTTATTCATCTAAGTTCAATTATATTAGTCTTACTATAAAATCATATAATATAAAATAATGGCATAGGAACATGAGCAGCTTGTTCAGTATGCTGCTCTTATGTGTGGGTGCCTAGAGATGCTAAATGTATTTATGTTAATTAACGGTCAATTACCGTGAGACCGGCTGATAAAATGTCATGACCGCCACAGCCTTCTTTCGGACACCCACACACAAGGCTGGGATAAAATGTCATGACCGCCACAGCCTTCTTTCTGACACCCACACACAAGGCTGGGATAAAATGTCATGACCGCCACAGCCTTCTTTCTGACACCCACACACAAGGCTGGGATAAAATGTCATGACCGCCACAGCCTTCTTTCTGACACCCACACACAAGGCTGGGATAAAATGTCACAGTCTTCTTTCTGACACAAGGCTGGGATAAAATGTAGAACATTCATTCCTATCTTTTTATCCCAGATTTCCTACATGTCTATCTCTTGGCCTGTGAGTAATTCTGTTCCTTTTCCGGTTGTTGTTTCTCTCTCCCATGTTCAGGGTCCGTCTGAGGTGGAGGTGTCAGAGATCTGTGAGACAAGGAAGATGAACGTGGCTCATGGCCTGGCTTGGTCTTTCCACCTGGGCTACCTCAACCTGGTTCTGCCTCGTAAGTAGCATTAATTCATGAAGTGCGCTCATTTCATATATGAAAAAGCTGTCATGTCAACGTTGTGTGTGTGTTCCTGTTCAAATTGACATGTATCACATTGTGCGTGTGTGTGTTTCTCTGGTAGGGTTGGAGGGTTCTATCGCAGCGTTCCGTGCTTCACATATTGCAGGTCCGTTTGAGACCAGGGGTTCCAGAAAGCTCCTCATTCTCCTTCCTCTCAACGCAAACATTACTCACACGCTGGAGGACGAGGACACCAACATCCATTTCTATGACAACCTCCCTGACACAGAGATCGACAGGGCAGGTGTCAGGGGGCGTGTCTACAAGCACAGTGTCTACACCGTATTGGACAAGGACAGACAGGTAGGTGGGATTCATTTACAGTTACCTTCTCAAACACTATCTCTAAGTGAAATGCATCACACTGGCACCACTCTGTGGTCAAATTGTGAATCAACAGTCAGTGCTTATGAAGCACTGGAAAAGACTATAACAAACATGGAAAAGCCCAACACTTGCACCATGGTGGCCAAATGTGTGGACAATCTATAAACCCATTTGCAAATTTTTTACACTGAAACGCCTAATCACAGTATATCTTGTGTGTGTGTGTGTCTCTAGGCCCATCACTGTGTTGTGGAGTATGCCACCCCTCTGCTGACCCTGTATAAGATGTCTCAGGAGAGCAGTGCAGGGTTTGGGGAGAGGGACAGGAGAGAGCAGGTGCTGCTGTTCTACAGGACTCTACAGGACATACTGGACCGCTCACTGGAGTGCAGGAACCGCTACCGACTCATCCTGCTCAACGGTTAGATATCATGCTATTTACATGGATATTTACATGTTACCTGCCTTTCTCTCACTCTCTCTCTCTGTATAATAAATAATGTCCTCCTATGTCCCCAATAGTACAACCTATGAACCCTATATAATTTCTACTTCCTGTAGATGAACATGAGGATGACCCTCACTACCTGTCCAACTCCATTCTGAAGAACCTGGATCAACAGGAGAAAGAAGAGTTCTATATTCCCCCTTTCATCCCTCAGCCTGAGGTGGACCACCCATCCCATGCCCTGCCCATCATCGACGACTGGCACCGAGCTGAGCCAATGAGCAGGGTGCCTACGATCATGATCAGTCATGACATGCCACGTACGCTCAGGGAACCGGTTGAGAATTCGGAAGACCTTTCTCCATGAGACAGGTCTAGAGAGATAAACAAAATAAATTGCACTTATGCACAACAGCAGCATCACTACACCAGGCTGCAAGGTAGGAAGTACTCAAAGCCATCTCAAAGTAGAGCAACAAGGCATTGCCTTCCCCTTTACACCGCCACACATTACTTAACATACAGTGCATTTGGAAAGTATTCAGACCCCTTGACTTTTTCCACATTCTGTTACGTTGGTCTTATTCTAAAATGGATTAAATTGTTTTTCTTCCTCAATCTACACACAATACCCCATAATGACAAAGCATAAACAGGTTTTGTAGATTTTGTTTTGCAAATGTATAAAATGTATCAAAATAAATATTACATTTACATAAGTATTCAGACCCTTTACTCAGCACTTTCTTTGTTGAAGCACCTTTGGCAGCGATTACAGCCTCAAGTCTTCTTGGGTATGATACTACAAGCTTGGCACACCTGTATCTGGGGAGTTTCTCCCATTCTTCTGTGCAGATCCTCTCAAGCTCTGTCAGGTTGGATGGGGAGCATCGCTGCACAGCTATTTTCAGGTCTCTCCATTGAGTTCAAGCCCAGGCTTTGGCTGGACCACTCAAGGACATTCAGAAACTTGTCCCGATGCCACTCCTACGTTGTCTTGGCTATGTAGGGTCATGAACCTTCTCCCCAGTCGGAGGTCCTGAGTGCTCTGGAGCAGGTTATCATCAAGGATCTCTCTGTACTTTGCTCTGTTCATCTTTCCCTCAATCCTGACTAGTCTCCCAGTCCCTGCCACTGAAAAACATCCCCACAGCATGATACTGCCACCACCATGCTTCACAGTAGGGATGGTGCCAGGTTTCCTCCAGACGTTACGCTTGGCATTCAGGCCAAAGAGTTCAATCTTGGTTTCATCAGACCAGAGAATCTTGTTTCTCATGGTCTGAGAGTCTTTAGGTGCCTTTTGGCAAACTCCATACGGGCTGTCATTTGCCTTTTACTGAGGAGTGGCTTCCGTCTGGCTTCATCAGACCAGAGAGAAGAATCGTGGTGGTTCCAAACTTCTTCCATTTAAGAATGATGGAGGCCACTGTGTTATTGGGGACCTTCGATGCTGCAGAAATGTTTTGATGTCTCAACACAATCCTGTCTCGGAGCTCTACAGCCAATTCCTTCAACCTTATGGTTTGGTTTTTGCTCTGACATGCACTGTCAACTGTGGGACCTTATATAGACAGGTGTGTGCCTTTCTAAATCATGACCAATCAATTTAATTTACCACAGATGGACTTCAATCAAGTTGTAGAAACATCTCAAGGATGATCAATGGAAACAGAATGAACCTGAGATCAATTTAGAGTCTCATAGCAAAGGGTCTCAATACTTATTGTATTTATGTTTGTTATGTTTTATAAATGTGCAAAAAAATCCAAAAACCTGTTTTCGCTTTGTCAATGTGGGGTATTGTGTGTATATTGATGAGGTAAAACATTTATTTTATCAATTTTAGAATAAGGCTGTAACGTCACAAAATGTGGAAAAAGTCAAGGGGTCTGGATGCTTTCCGAATGCTTTATACGAGGGTCAGATTGCATACTAACAGAGGAATAACAGAACATTGTTAATGGTGTAATACAATCCTGTGTTGGCTGTAACGTTTGGCCACATACTGTAAGTGTTGTGTTTCTGTATGTATACAAACAAACATAATTCAGGGTCAAGTTACAACAACAACCCTGCTCATTCCTCTCATTGTGTGCATGTTGTTCTACACTCAGTTTTGTAATTCATCTGTCTGTACTGGGCTCCCGAGTGACGCAGCGGTCTAAGGCGCTGCATCTCAGTGCAAAAGGTGTCACTACAGTCCCTGGTTCGAATCCAGACTGTAACACATCTGGCCGTGATTGGGAGTCCCATAGGGCAGCGCACAATTGGCCCAGCGCCGTCCGAGTTTGGCCGGTGTAGGACGCCATATTGTAAATAAGAATTTGTTCTTAACTGACTTGCCTAGTTAAATAAACCTCTTAAAGGTTCAATAAAAAAGAACACTATGATGGATTTACATTATTTGCAAAGACAGAATGTGCATGCTTGAACCATGGGGTGAATTAGAAGGGGGAGAGAAGGGAGAGCCTGAGGGACACTGAATAGTAACAGCTTTATCATTCCAAATAGTAGTGGTACGGTAGTAGGGGTGATGGTAATGATAGCAGTTTAATGATGGTGGTGGTAGTAGTAATGATGATGGTAATTGTATTACTGATGTAATGGTGAGAATGACAGTTAGTTATAGTTTCATTTTCTGGGTTTAAACTTTTATCTTTATATTTCTACTATTGACTGTTACCATTTTATTGTTGTTATTATTTGTATTTTTTTATTTATATGTAATTTATTTACTAACATTTTATATTATTACTCTTCATTATTTTATTATAATGTATACATTATTGCTTTTGCAATGTACAACGCAATGTTTTTCATGCCAATAAAGCAACTTGAATTTGAGAGAGAGAGAGAGAGAGCGATCCCATATCTGCATGCCTGGCCAGGGGCTAGGGAGTGAGCTGAGAGCTGAGCCTGGGCAGATCATTCAGAGGAGAACAGAGCCTGAGTCACGAGTTACCAGTCATGTTATCTATCTACAGCGTACACACGCACACACACAAACGATCCGGATGATTCCTTTAGAAACACCTCTTTGTGATTGCATCAGATACCATATCCATTTGATTGAGTGAATTACATAAACACACTGCTAACTTGGATACTGTTTAGAAAAGTTGAAACTATACAGTAGGTGTATGGATTCAAGGTTGTAGATTTTTCTAGACAGCAACACATGACCTGCTGATTGACCATGCAGGAGGTAGCAAGCAGGTGACTGAGACTGGGACTGGTCTGGGACTGGGACTGGGACTGGGACTGGTCTGGGACTGAGACTGGTCTGGGACTGGGACTGGGTCTGGGACTGGGACAAAGACTGGTCTGGGACTGGGACTGGGACAAAGACTGGTCTGGGACTGGGACTGGTCTGGGACTGGGTCTGGGACTGGTCTGGCGTGTTCTGGGCTGACAGTGTCTCCACATCAATGAATGTGCTTGGAGGACATTTTTACAGAAATAGGGCACATCAGTGATACACTCTTAGAAAAAAGGGTTCCAAAAGAGTTCTTCGGCTGTCCCCATAGGAGAACCTGTTTTGGTTCCAGGTGGAACCCTTTTGGGTTTCATGTAGAACTCTCTGTGGAAAGGGTTCTACGTGAAATTCAAAATGCTTCTACCTGGAACCAAAAAGGGTTATTCCTTCTTGGTTCTACAGTAGGTAGCACATTTTTTCTAAGAGTATATTGTATTGTATATTATTATATTATTATATTGTATATTATATTGCATTTGATTAATTTCCTGAATTAGGTCAATCAGTTGAGAACCTGTGAACACCTGTTCTCAATCTGATGAGGAAGCTGATGATTTCTGTCAGCAAACACGCACACACACATGGACGCACACAAAAAACACGGGAAATGCAAGCAGAGAGGATGTCTGCATCAGCCCAGCCAGACACAGTGGTAAGCTCTACAGACCAACACATTCTGTAGTTTCCATTCACTTCCATAGAAAGACAGTGAACTTCCTATTTACTGTTTAGACATCATAATGATCTGGGCAGGGCTGAAGATGATAGGCTTGTGGTGTACAGCTGGAGTCCCAAAAGGGTACATTTCCTTTTCTGTGACTCATAACTGAATGCTGTTACAGTCCGACTCCGTCCTGGGACACAGGTCCAGCCATAGATTCTCGACAGGTCCAGCAACACCTGAGCCTAAAAATAGCACATAGGTTTATAGGTAGTGTGAGACTTGTATTCTCATGTATAATACAAACTACAAGGCCTGTGTGTGAAAGAGTGGCGTGCTGAGAAAACATTTACTCTTCCAGATACTCATTCATTTCACCATTGTTTGAAACAATGTGGTGTGGGGGTTGAAAGAGCCAAGGGAGAGAGGGAGAGGGGGGAGGGAGGATCCAAGGTTCATTGGAAATTCCCTTCCTGTCTGATCAGTGAGTGTCAGGTCATGTGATGTGATTCACCTGTGACTCAGCCCAGGTAAGTCTCGTGGCTGGCTGTGCTGGCCTTGTCTAGACCGGCAGGCACAGGTAGCGGGAACAGAGCAGTGAGTGTATTCCAGTGTATTCCGGGAACCCTCAGGTGCCATATTTATAAAGGGATTCATCAAAAGGGAATTAAGCCAGCCACCTCCAATATACAATAAATCATGTTAAGGGGGTTATTAAACCTAAGCCTATCTTTTTAGGCATACATTAGGCTTGGGTATCCATAATTCTGTCATCAATTATATTTATGTTTAGAACAGTATAAAACCATTTTTTATAAATACACTATACATACAAAAGTATGTGGACAGCCCTTTATATTAGTGGATCTGGAGACTTCAGCCACACCAATTGGTGTCATGTGTATAAAATCGAGCACACAGCCATGCAATCTCCAGAGACAAACATTGGCAGTAGAATGGCCTCACTGAAGGGCTGTGACTTTCAACTTGGAACCATCATAGGATGCCACCTTACAAAACAAGTCAGTTCAACAAATTTCTGCCCTGCTAGAGCTTCCCTGGTCAACTGTAAGTACTGTTATTGTGTAGTGGAAACATCTAGGTGCAACAACGGTTCAGCCGCGAAATGGTAGTCCCACTACCGAGTTCTAAACTGCCTCTGAAAGCAACGTCAGCACAAGAACTGTTCATCAGGAGCTTCATGAAATGGGTTTCCATTGCCAAGCAGCCGCACACAAGCCTAAGATCACCCTGCGCAGTGCCAAGCGTAGGCTTGAGTAGTGTAAAGCTCGCTGCCATTAGACTCTGGAACAGTTGAAATGCGTTCTCTGGAGTGATGAATCACGCTTCACCATCTGGCAGTCAGACGGACAAATCTGGGTTTGGTGGATGCCAGGAGAACGCTACCTGCCCGGGTGCATAGTGTCAACCTTAAAGTCATGATTCGGGCTAGGCCCCTTAGTTCCAGTGAAGGGAAATCTTAACACTACAGCATACAATTACATTCTAGACAATTCTGTGCTTCCAACTTTTTTTCCCACCTTTATTTAACCAGGTAGTTCTCATTTACAACCATGACCTGGCCAAGATGAAGCAAAGCAGTGCGACACAAACAACACAGAGTTACACATGGAATAAACAAAACATACCGTAAATAACACAATAGGGAACAAATAATAATAACAAAAAAATATATATGTATATATATATTTGTGGCAACAGTTTGGGAAAGGCCCTTTCCTGTTTCAGCATGACAATGCCCCTGTGCACAAAACAAGGTCCATACAGAAATAATTTGTCGAGATTGATGTGGAAGAACTTGACTGGCCTGGAAAGAGCCCTGACCTCAACCCCATCGAACACCTTTGGGATGGATTGGAACGCCAACTGCGGGCCTAATTGCCCAACATCAGTGCCTGACCTCACTAATGCTCTTGTGGCTGAATGGAAGCTAGTCCCTGCAGCAATGTTCCAACATCTAGTGGACTGCCTTCCCAGAAGAGTGGGGGTTGTTATAGCAGCAAAGGGGGGACCAATTCCATATTAATGGCAATGATTTTAGAATGAGATGTTCGATGAGCAGGTGTCCACATACTTTTGGTGATGTAGTGTATGAGCATTGGACACTTTTATTTTCTTGATAACCTAACAATAAACCTTTCTAATAACATAAATGGCACAGAATACGGGATAAAACGGGTGATGTTGTCAGTACTGAGAGGCCAGTCAGTGCAATGTCTAGGCATGTGGCGTGAGGCTGATTCAACCCCTTTCAGCAGTTGCTCACCGTCGCGCTGCTATGGTAACCAAGGAGGCAGTCCCACAAGTGAGCAGCTGAAGCAACCAAGGATTACTATTTAAACACCGTGAGCGCTTCAGCGACTTCAATCAACTGACTTTACATGGAGGGAATAGACCGAAAACCTGTATCACTAAGTGGAGTAGTGGAGATCGAGGAAAAATCACAATGGTCTATACCGCGGCTTTGGTCCTCGGACACGGAATGCTCATTATGTCTGAAGAGGGTAGCGTAGTCGAGCGAAAGTTTCTCTATCAAATCACATCGAGCGACAAAAAAGATACGCGTCGGGGCAGCCTTGAAAGTTGCGAATTCATCAAGGAAAGGAACTCCTCAAGTAAGGCTCTGTTCTGAAATCTAAGTTTGTATTTAATCGGATATGTACTGTTCTAAATAATGGCTTATTTTAACTGTCAGTTAATTCTGTTGACTTTATAGGCCTTTTGTCAACTTTAGCCTAGGACTCAGGTTTTGACCATTCCAAGCGGTGGTAGATATTAATGTAGCTGATGCAGCCAGATAGTCAACTGCGTAGCCGACTGCTCATGACTGTCAGCTGATGGTCTGTTCTTGAAAGTTCATTCATTAAACCGAGCTCTGTCTCTCGTTTAGAGTTGCTAATACATTGCCTTATTTTGACGATCAATAAGGATAGTCTGTTACAATGCTACATTTTAGCCATTTTGCAGACGCTCCAATCCCGAGCGATTTACAGTAGCCTAGTGAGTGCATACATTTTTCGTACTGGTCCCCTGTTGAAATCTGAACACTCTGGCGTTGCAAGCGCCATGCTCAACCAACTGAGCCACACGGGACATGTTATTGAGTGTAGTATTATAAGACTACTCATCAAAATAAGGCAATTTAAGATGGTTTGAAATGTATTATTGCAACGCTATTGAATAGTAGGCTGAATAACTTAAATGGGCCTAAGTGGAATAGTATAGGCCTTATCAAATGTCTGTAATACAAAAGTATAGGTTGTACAACTTCAACTCATGGTTCATTAGCAATATATTGATATTAACGCATTCTCTTTTTCAGGTCTGGACGTTGAAATGACTCTTGACTGTGAGGAGAGAATACTCCAGCAGGACATGATCAGGCAGATCGAGAGTTGTCTCTCTGACGCTAAAGAATCGAATCTGCGCTGCAGGGTGCTGCTGCTTCCCCGCCCGCTGACCGCCAAGGTTGCCCGGGACGTGGTGCGTTCCTCAGTTGGAGAACCGTGTGGGCTCCGCGGGGCCTTCATACAGGTCTATTTGGAGACAAAACAGGGCCTTCAGCTGCAGACGCTGGGCATTATATCACCTGACCCGACCGTCACTCCTACCTTCGAGCTGTCCATTGTGTTCAAGCTGGACAAAGACGGTTGGCCTCCTCTCAAGCACATATTCGTTACCGACAAGTTGTTGAAACTACGACCCCAGTACCGGCTGGTCAAGAAGAAATTGTATTCCTCCGCGAGCCCTGTCATACACGAGTTTTGCTGAGAGATAATTTCTGATCGTCAACATGTCATGTTTCTACATTCCTTTTAGGGAAAAAAGCGCTGCATCACTTTTTTTGTGTACTAAATGAATGTCAATGTACATCTGTATTGGAGTTTTAAAATTCGAATGAAAGTTTTGCACTGTATATGCACTGGAAAATGACTGGAACAATCAGCTCAATTGTGAAACGAAATATATGATGTGTAGGTAAAAATGAGGGAATGGTTACCCTAAAGGTTTTGTATGGCTGAAATGTGAGTTGACCTAGTTAGAAAAAAAGCACAGAATGCATGTTACCTTGCTGGTTCTAGCAGGGGGTGAAATGTGTTAAAGTTCTGCACAAATGTAGGATCTTCATTTGAGCCAGTTTGCTGTAGCAGGGAAATAATCCTGCAGTAACAGGACATGTGAATTATGTCAATTATAATTAATGAACCGTTTTGTAAGGGTTGGTATTTTTCGTAAGAGAAAATCATATCTAAAATGTCAGTGGGAATTAAACTTCAGAAGTCATTTTGAACCTCAAATACAATACAAGTAGAACGTTTTCTGCATTGCATGGTTCTCAAATTAAGATCCTACATCTGTACAATAACAGCCAGTTTTTGTTTATGCACATATTTTGTTGTGCAACAATTCTAGGATTATTTTGTAAAACCATGGAAACCTCATGTTTGATGTGAAAGCAGAGGGAAGGCAAGCTGGTATTGCCCCTAACCCTGTGTGTAAATGTTTGTCTTGCAGTATTGTTAAAGTGAAATAAAATGTTTTTGCACAGTATCCTTTTCAGTGTTGCCATACTCTTTTTTAGAGCTGTCAAACTTCAATGTCTACACTTTATACCCAAGACCTGAAGGTCTCAACTTGGGTCTGTCAAAATTTAGACTAACATTCCCATTGTTTTCAATTCTCCTAATCTCTAAACAGTTGAGCAAAACAAACTGAAATGTGAAACTAAACAACTGTATATAAAGTTCAACACTCAGTTACTACTCTATTGTACTCCCACTAACATACAGTAGACATCCCACAGGGCACACCATGTCATTTCAATGTGGAAATGGGGGTTATTTTTGGTTGAGATCAAGGAGATTAACCTTTTATTAACCCACTCCAGACAGCCAAAAGTTTGTTGAATTCCCTATGGGTTATCACTGCTTTCTACCACCTAAAAGCACAACCAAATTAAAATGGAAAAAATTATTTAGTTCTCATCTAAATATATCACTGCACTTTCAAGGATTTAAAAGCACAACGTTCAAATGGGAATACAATGTCAGATATTTAGTTTATTTAAATAACTTCATGTGTCGTTACTGTGCTTAATTTAATAGCACAACCAAATGACCTGGATAAATTGGTTGAGATTACATTAATAGTGCAAGTGATCAATGTTGGTTGAGATTCTGCACAGATGTTTTATATTATGAAGATCTCTACAGACCTGCGACCTTCGCATGCCATCTGGAACATTAAGGCTCTCTGTGATTATG
Organism: Oncorhynchus clarkii lewisi; assembly: GCF_045791955.1. Taxonomy (NCBI): domain Eukaryota; kingdom Metazoa; phylum Chordata; class Actinopteri; order Salmoniformes; family Salmonidae; genus Oncorhynchus; species Oncorhynchus clarkii. The sequence goes on from NC_092177.1 coordinate 16,777,932, forward strand.
TAAGACGTTGATAGTTATAGTAACCTCAGAATGTGGCCATGGATGTGCTACTCATTTTAAGGTTGAATAAAAAAAAATGTTACATTAGTTTGTAAGAGCCTTAACTTTAGGCTATTTACAGTATTACAAAAGTCATAACGCATTGTGACAACCAAATATCAACATTTAAAAGAAATGGATTTACTGCTTGGATAGTTTAATCCGTCACTCGTTTAACCTATTATTCAACTTGATTTTTTGGGTTAATTTGGAGAATCCAGCATGATTTGTTAACTCATCAAGTTAATAGGCTTTTTACTGTATTGCAAAAGTGATATTGAATTAGGTTTGGTTGTCAACGCAACCAAATAAACATTTGAAGGAGATGTATATTTTGTGCCACTGACTTGTCTACCAATTAATAATTGATATGTTGGATTCACGTCTCCAACTCAACTAAAACATTAAAAAGGACTAAATCAAATTAAACTATTTAAAGTGCAATTAAAGTTTGATTTGATTTAGTCCTATTAACTTTATGGTTGAAATGGAGACATGAATCCTTCATATTCATTATTAACTTGAAGATTCCATTTGAAATCAACCAGAGCTTGAAACCCTAGACCTATTGTATTGTTTATTTTTAGTTGAATTCTGGGTTGAATTGAAACAATAGCTGTTGATGACTTTGCAAAGGCTATATAGGACTAAATATTATTATTGATATTACTTATAGGAGTATGGTTATACTTCATTTGCTCTGTTAAACCTATCCTTTAGAATGACTTCGATAGCAACAGTCAATTATGTAGTTATTAAGAGATCTCTCAATAATACATTTCTCATAATAGCACGTTGTTAGTCAGTGACAAATATCAAAGCTGGGCTTCATTAAAACTCTGGATGGGATACCAAATGGATAGCTGTGTAGACCAACTCTGCAGTAGGTGCTGCTGCCTAGTCTATTGTTTTTTTTAAACGGATAGTGGACATAACATTGAAGATCAGACATTGTTTCAAATTAAACATATTTTATACACGGTTTATCTATGTGCAAAATTGGTTACCACGATTACATAATTCTGTGGTTGAAAATTCCCCCTCAAAACAACAGTTGATTACTTTTTGCAAATCCAATGTATTTTCCATAGAAATAAGAATGAATAGAAAGGGCGTCTCCATTCAAGTCAATGATGGCATAATGGGTGTACCCATGCCCATTATGCCATCATTGGCATAATGGGCAAAAACAGGAAGTGTACCTTTCAATCTGTGCTGTGATTTGTTGAGTCAACTCAATTGATATTACAAAAAAATACATTCCATGAGCCACATTAGTTAGCATCATTTGAATGAACATTCTACATTACCATGGCAATCCAGCATCAGTTGATAGAACATTCCAAAATACCATGGCAATTATTGCATCACAATACCAGGCAGCCATTGCGAGTGTAAACATGAGTTAACCAGTTAATTAATTGCCAGGGTTAGAGGTTCCAAGCCTGTTCTCTTCACTCTTATTTCTATGGTATTTTCCAAATATACTGAACAAAAAATATAAACGCAACATGTAAAGTGTTCGTCCCATGTTTCATGAACTGAAATAAAAGATCCCAGAAATGTTCCATACCCACAAAAAGATTCTCTCTCAAATGTTGTGTACAAATTTGTTTACATCCTTGTTAGTGAGTATTTCTAATTTTCCAAGATGTTCTATTCACCTGACAGGTGGTGGCATATCAAGTAGCTGATTAAACAGCACAATCAATACAGAGGTGCACCTTGTGCTGGGGACAATAAAAGGCCACTATAAAATGTGCTGTTTTATCACAACACAATGCCACAGATGTCAAGTGCTGAGCGAGCGCGCAATTGGCATGCTGACAGCAGGAATGTCCACCAGAGCTGAATGTCTCTAACATAAGCCGTCTCCAACATTGTTTTAGAGAATATGTCAGTACAACCGTGGTTACACAGATCATGTATAACCACATCAGCCCAGGACCTCCACTTCTTCACCAGACCTTCGCGATCATGTGGGGTGGGAATTGTTGCATGTCGCGTTTATATTTTTGTTCAGTATAGATTCCACATTACAACACATTTACAAATTATATTGAAACAATGTTGATTCTACCAATCAGTTTGTGGACACTGGGATCATGATTCATTGAAGGATATTTTGCAGTTGGCTACATCCTATACACAAAACAACAGGGCCCCAAGTCAGTCACTAGTACTTTGGTACGACTGCAGATGTAAAACAGATTCAGTCCTCCAGGGCTGCAGTGTCTGCTGTTTACCAGTGGCAAATATCAATGAGAATCATATGATGTCTGGATATCTAGTGTACTGGCTTTAAATACAATCAGACTTAAGTTAGTTAATTAAACTGTACACAACTATGGTACACAATGATCAATCAGAAATGGCCTGGAGAGGAGAATACCCGAGGACTGCAGCCCTGCATCAAGTCTCTCTTTAAACCTCCAGCCCTATGGCCTGTTGGCAATCTATTGTCCTACTGCCTTTTGACTCTGGTTATTTCTTCATCTTCATGTCTGCTTCAATAGCACAGCGGCGCCCTCTGGTGCCCCCATCCTGCAGGGAAGAGAGGTTAAAAGGTAAAGGTCAGTTTGACACCAGGTTGAAAACCCAGTGATGGCTTGTGGTTGGCCCGTAGAAAAACACAAAGACGATCTCTGACCAGAGGAAATGAAGAAAAGAAAGATGAAAGGATGGAAAAAAACTAAAAGAAAGAAAAGCGATGGAGCAGACGAGACGATCACAGACGTTGAAGACAAAACCACTGGATACATAACACACAACCAGGATGGATCCATTTAAGAACCAAATACCGAAGGTAAAAAATATAGTGACGGATGTGTGTGTTAATATAAGAGGTGAGTGTATGCTTTTTGAGTGTTTGACTACAGGGGTAGTTGGTGTGAGTTGCGAACTGTTTTATGCGCTTCTGAATATGAGATTAGTGTTTTGGGTGTGTGTGACAGACAGAGAAACAGAGCGTGCGCTTGACTTGACCTGGTGAGTTCTGACCTTTGACCTGAATACTTACAAAGAGAGAGAGAAGGAAAGCGGGAGAGGCCATTGGGACACTGTCCTGTAGGAGGACAAACAGTTAGTGAGAAAAGAGAGAACACACACACACCTCTCCAAACACACCCAGAGTAAACAACAAACAACATTGTACAAACAGAAGAACAGACAGTAAGAGACATCCGTTCAGACAGTCAAGTGAAACACAGTACACAGAGACGGACGGCAGACACGGAGAGGGGGAGAGGGACGGCAGACAAGACAGCCGTGATGGAGAGGTGGAGACAAGACGCCGTAATGGAGAGGTGGAGACAAGACAGCCGTAATGGAGAGGTGGAGACAAGACAGCCGTAATGGAGAGGTGGAGACAAGACAGCCGTAATGGAGAGGTGGAGACAAGACAGCCGTAATGGAGAGGTGGAGACAAGACAGCCGTAATGGAGAGGTGGAGACAAGACAGCCGTAATGGAGAGGTGGAGACAAGACAGCCGTAATGGAGAGGTGGAGACAAGACAGCCGTAATGGAGAGGTGGAGACAAGACAGCCGTAATGGAGAGGTGGAGACAAGACAGCCGTAATGGAGAGGTGGAGACAAGACAGCCGTAATGGAGAGGTGGAGACAAGACAGCCGTAATGGAGAGGTGGAGACAAGACAGCCGTAATGGAGAGGTGGAGACAAGACAGCCGTAATGGAGAGGTGGAGAGGTGGAGACAAGACAGCCAAGACAGCCGTAATGGAGAGGTGGAGACAAGACAGCCGTAATGGAGAGGTGGAGACAAGACAGCCGTAATGGAGAGGTGGAGACAAGACAGCCGTAATGGAGAGGTGGAGACAAGACAATGGAGAGGTGGAGACAAGACAGCCGTAATGGAGAGGTGGAGACAAGACAGCCGTAATGGAGAGGTGGAGACAAGACAGCCGTAATGGAGAGGTGGAGACAAGACAGCCGTAATGGAGAGGTGGAGACAAGACAGCCGTAATGGAGAGGTGGAGACAAGACAGCCGTAATGGAGAGGTGGAGACAAGACAGCCGTAATGGAGAGGTGGAGACAAGACAGCCGTAATGGAGAGGTGGAGACAAGACAGCCGTAATGGAGAGGTGGAGACAAGACAGCCGTAATGGAGAGGTGGAGACAAGACAGCCGTAATGGAGAGGTGGAGACAAGACAGCCGTAATGGAGAGGTGGAGACAAGACAGCCGTAATGGAGAGGTGGAGACAAGACAGCCGTAATGGAGAGGTGGAGACAAGACAGCCGTAATGGAGAGGTGGAGACAAGACAGCCGTAATGGAGAGGTGGAGACAAGACAGCCGTAATGGAGAGGTGGAGACAAGACAGCCGTAATGGAGAGGTGGAGACAAGACAGCCGTAATGGAGAGGTGGAGACAAGACAGCCGTAATGGAGACAAGACAGCCGTAATGGAGAGGTGGAGACAAGACAGCCGTAATGGAGAGGTGGAGACAAGACAGCCGTAATGGAGAGGTGGAGACAAGACAGCCGTAATGGAGAGGTGGAGACAAGACAGCCGTAATGGAGAGGTGGAGACAAGACAGCCGTAATGGAGAGGTGGAGACAAGACAGCCGTAATGGAGAGGTGGAGACAAGACAGCCGTAATGGAGAGGTGGAGACAAGACAGCAGTAATGGAGAGGTGGAGACAAGACAGCCGTAATGGAGAGGTGGAGACAAGACAGCCGTAATGGAGAGGTGGAGACAAGACAGCCGTAATGGAGAGGTGGAGACAAGACAGCCGTAATGGAGAGGTGGAGACAAGACAGCCGTAATGGAGAGGTGGAGACAAGACAGCCGTAATGGAGAGGTGGAGACAAGACAGCCGTAATGGAGAGGTGGAGACAAGACAGCCGTAATGGAGAGGTGGAGACAAGACAGCCGTAATGGAGAGGTGGAGACAAGACAGCCGTAATGGAGAGGTGGAGACAAGACAGCCGTAATGGAGAGGTGGAGACAAGACAGCCGTAATGGAGAGGGGAGACAAGACAGCCGTAATGGAGAGGTGGAGACAAGACAGCCGTAATGGAGAGGTGGAGACAAGACAGCCGTAATGGAGAGGTGGAGACAAGACAGCCGTAATGGAGAGGTGGAGACAAGACAGCCGTAATGAGAGAGGTGGAGACAAGACAGCCGTAATGGAGAGGTGGAGACAAGACAGCCGTAATGGAGAGGTGGAGACAAGACAGCCGTAATGGAGAGGTGGAGACAAGACAGCCGTAATGGAGAGGTGGAGACAAGACAGCCGTAATGGAGAGGTGGAGACAAGACAGCCGTAATGGAGAGGTGGAGACAAGACAGCCGTAATGGAGAGGTGAGACAAGAGGTGGAGACAAGACAGCCGTAATGGAGAGGTGGAGACAAGACAGGTGGAGACAAGACAGCCGTAATGGAGAGGTGGAGACAAGACAGCCGTAATGGAGAGGTGGAGACAAGACAGCCGTAATGGAGAGGTGGAGACAAGACAGCCGTAATGGAGAGGTGGAGACAAGACAGCCGTAATGGAGAGGTGGAGACAAGACAGCCGTAATGGAGAGGTGGAGACAAGACAGCCGTAATGGAGAGGTGGAGACAAGACAGCCGTAATGGAGAGGTGGAGACAAGACAGCCGTAATGGAGAGGTGGAGACAAGACAGCCGTAATGGAGAGGTGGAGACAAGACAGCCGTAATGGAGAGGTGGAGACAAGACAGCCGTAATGGAGAGGGGAGGCGGACAGCAGTAATGGAGAGGGGAGACAGGACAGCAGTAATGGAGAGGGGAGACAGGACAGCAGTAATGGAGAGGGGAGACAGGACAGCAGTAATGGAGAGGGGAGACAGGACAGCAGTAATGGAGAGGGGAGACAGGACAGCAGTAATGGAGAGGGGAGACAAGACAGCCGTAATGGAGAGGGGAGACAGGACAGCAGTAATGGAGAGGGGAGGCGGGAGCATGGAGCCTGTCTACAGATGAAGTGTAATGGCAGGGGGGTTAGGAGAGAGGCAAGATACGATTATTAGGGCATGAGATGGGTACAGTCTGTCCTGCATCAATTGTACATGTCTTGGCTCCTTGGTGTTGTTGCTGGACTTGGAGGTATGTGTGTATGTTTGTGTACAGGTAACTGCCAAAATAAAGGAAACACATTGAAGTGTCTGTCACTCTATTGGATGGATGAGACACCATTCTTCCACCAGAAATGCCATAATTTGGTGTTTTGTTGATGGTGGTGAAAAACGCTCTTAGGCGACACTCCAGAATCTCCCATACGTGTTCAGTTGGGTTGATATCTGATATCTGGTGACTGAGACGGCCATGGCATATGGTTACATCTCATCAAACCATTCAGTAACCACTCGTGCCCTGTGGATGGGGGCATTGTAATCCTATGGGGCCATAGCCATGGTAGCCAAAATAATGGCATGCCCAGCATGACCCTAAGCATGATAGGATGTTAATTGCTTAATTAACTCAGGAACCACACCTGTGTGGAAGCACCTGCTTTTAATATACTTTTTCATCCCTCATTCACGCAAGTGTTTCTATAATTGTGGCAGTTACCTGTGTGTGTGTGTATCTAGTCTTACCTTCTCCACGGACTCCCCTGGCTTGCGACCCCCCTCGCGGCCTCTGAGGCTCTTGGTGGAGATGGAGGACTCGGAGGTCTGCATGATGAGCTGAGTGGCCAGGAACTGCTGCACATGTTCTAGAACATCTCTCTGCATCTCCAGGGCCATGTGGAAGACGTCGTGGTCAGAGCTGTTGTACATCACCGCGTTCTGGAACATCAGCATGATGTCACGCTGGAACTCTGCTGTTGTACGGATCTGACCCGCCTCGATACTCTTCTTGATGGCCGACAGATCCATGGGTCTGGAGGGCAAGGGAGGGAAAGGGTGTGTGTGTATGTTTTAGGGGGTAAGGTGAGCATGTACTTACATTGTTTAATAAATAGATTTTATTTTCACATTCAAACAAACCGTTTACTGTTATAGAACTCTCACCTGTGTACAATGCTGTGGTAACCAGGGGCGATGTCTTCAGACACAGACTGAAGGAACACACTGGCGTACCTGACACAGGTAACAACAATTGATCTGTCAAATTCTACAGTAGCTCAGACATGTTAAGTGATTGGCTGTTATTGGGAAAATGGCTAAGAGCTGACCTGTGATTGGCCGCTGCTCTCCACACCAGCATGATGGCTTTCTTCCAGATCTTCTGAGCCTGAACGGCCTCCTGATCCTCCCCACATATTGAACTGAGAGAGACGGAGGGAGACAAAGGAGGGTGAAGGGTTAGTGAGTGAGTGATAGAGGGGGATAGAGGTCATAAAGCATTCTTTAGTGTCATTCAGTGCTTTATTCAGGCTTGTGATAGAATGATCAGGTTAAGAGTTGCCATGGACACAATGACCAGGATTGGACACTTACAACTGGGAAGAGGCGGGGCTGCTGGCTAGCGAATCAGCTGTGGTGTAGCGTTGGGAGGAGGGGCCATAGCCATCCTCGCTCTCACTGGCTGCCGGTTCTACTTCTGATAGGTAGGGCCCCTCCCCCTCTCCACATTCCTTCATCTCCATTCCTTCATCAGGATCCCCGTCACTCGCTCCATCCTCATCCTTCACTTCCTACACATAGATACACAAGAAGAGATGATAATTCAACTGCACTTGGTAGAGGTGTGTGAGTGTGTGCTGCGTTTCTGAAAATAGGACAATTACCTTGGACTCTTTCCCTGATCCAGAGCTGTCTTCTGAGTCTAGGCAGGGTGTGTTTAGTTCTGGCTGGGTCCACTCCTCATTTTCAGTCTTCACAGCTGTGCTCAGGGCTCCTTCCTCCCCCAGAACTCCCTCCTCTGTGACCTCGCTTCCTGCCAGGCCATCATCAGCGACAACAGAAGGGACCACATTTGTCTGCACTGTTTCTTGTCCCTCACAGTCCTTCCCCTCTTCGGCTTCCCCCCTTCCACTCTCTGTCTGTGGCTCCAGGCTCCCAGGGTTAGCTCCAGCCGCAGCCTGAAGCCCATGTGTGGGGTCAGACTGAACCATAGGACCAGGCTCTGAGGTCTTCAAGTCCTGGGCCTCCCATGGGCCTGAGAGGGAGTGGCCAGCAGAAACAGCCTCCTCACAGAGAGAGAGAGCAGCCTCCACTGCTGCAGCATCTAGAGCCTCCACAGAGTCATCCACCTGAGGAATACAGACACAGAAAGACAGAGACACAGAGAGGACTGTGATGAGTGTGCACAAAAAAAGGTTGCTTACTACAGAGATATCTATGTCAAAAGCTGTATCCCACCCTCTCAAAGTCCCCCGCCCCCCACACACACCATGTACCTTCTCCTCTATGATGGAGATGATATCTCCCACGGTCTCCAGGTCCAGCTCATCCCCCATGTAGGAACCAGGTACATGGTCCTCCTCCACCTTCACCACCTCTGAGCCTGCCTCTTTGACTGAACACACACAGACAGACAGAGACAAAGAAACACACACGTGTCACCACCAACGAATGGTACACTGGTCTCACTGATTAGAAATCAGATGAGGGTTCCTCTTTATATACTAGATATTCCTTCCCTTTTCTAGAGGGAAGATAGAGACAGGTGAGTTTAGAGAGACACACTGACAGACGAGGGACAGTATTAACCTGTGTTGGGTGTGGCAGGGCTGGGCAGTGGGGATGTGGGGGGCACTGTTTCCATTGGACACACCAAAGTACATCTAATAAAGGACAGATGCACTTTGCTTCTAACACATTAAAAGCACAGAAGCACATACAGCACTAATACTTAGCATCCTAACTAGAGGTCGACCGAGTAATCGGAATGGCCGATTAATTAGGGCCGATTTCAAGTTTTCATAAAATTGGAAATAGGTATTTTTGGACACCGATTTGGCCGATTTAAATTATTTTTTTTTTTTACACCTTTATTTAATCTTTATTTAATTAGGCAAGTCAGTTAAGAACACATTCTTATTTTCAATGACGGCCTAGAAACGGTGGGTTAACTGCCTCGTTCAGGGGCACAACAGATTTTCTGCTTGTCAGCTCGGGGGATTCAATCTTGCTGTTAACCAATCTTGCAACCTTATAGTTAACTACACATGGTTGTTGATATTACTAGTTTATCTAGCGTGTCCTGCGTTGCAGCAGGGTAGCCTAGTGGTTAGAGTGTTGGACTAGTAACCGAAAGGTTGCAAGTTCAAATCCCTGAGCTGACAAGGTACAAATCTGTCGTTCTGCCCCCGAACAGGCAGTTAACCCACTGTTCCTAGGCCGTCATTGAAAATTAGAATTTGTTCTTAACTGACTTGCCTAGTTAAATAAAGGTAAAATAAAAAACGATAATCGATGCGGTGCGTATCGTTGCTCCAATGTGTACCTAACCATAAACATCAATGCTTTTCTTAAAATCAATACACACAAGTATATATTTTTTAAACCTGCCTATTTAGCTAAAAGAAATCCAGGTTAGCAGGCAATATTAACCAGGTGAAACTGTGTCACTTCTCTTGCGTTCATTGCACGCAGTCACGGTATATGCAACAGTTTGGGCCGCCCAATTTGCCAGAATTTTACGTAATTATGACATAACATTGAAGGTTGTGCAATGTAACAGGAATATTTAGACTGATGGATGCCACCCGTTAGATAAAATAACAGAACGGTTCCGTATTTCACTGAAAGAATAAACGTCTTGTTTTCGAGATGATAGTTTCCGGATTCGATCATATTAATGATTTAAGGCTGGTATTTCTGTGTGTTATTATGTTATAACTAAGTTTATGATTTGATAGAGCAGTCTGACTGAGCGATGGTAGGCACCAGCAGGCTTGTAAGCATGCATTCAAACAGCACTTTCGTGCGTTTGCCAGCAGCTGTTTATGACTTCAAGCCTATCAACTCCCGAGATTAGGCTGGTGTAACCGATGTGAAATGGCTAGCTAGTTAGCGGGGTGCACGCTAATAGTGTTTCAAGCGTCACTCGCTCTGAGACTTGTAGTGGTTGTTCCCCTTGCTCTGCAAGGGCCGCGGCTTTGTGGAGCGATGGGTAACGCTGCTTCGAGGGTGGCTGTTGTCGTTGTGTTCCTGGTTCGAGCCCAGGGAGGAGCGAGGAGAGGGACGGAAGCTATACTGTTACACTGGCAATACTAAAGTGCCTATAAGAACATCCAATAGTCAAAGGTTAATGAAATACAAATGGTATAGAGAGAAATAGTCCTATAATTCCTATATTAACTACAACCTAAAACCTCTTACCTTGGAATATTGAATTCTCATGTTAAAAGGAACCACCAGCTTTCATATGTTTTCATGTTCTGAGCAAGGAACTTAAACGTTAGCTTTCTTACATGACAAATATTGCACTTTTACTTTCTTCTCCAACACTTTGTTTTTGCATTATTTAAACCAAATTGAACATGTTTCATTATTTATTTGAGGCTAAATTGATTTTATTGATGTATTATATTATGTATTATATTATATTAAAATATGTGTTCATTCAGTATTGTCATTATTACAAATACATTTAAAAATAAATAATAATCAGCTGATTAATCGCTATCTGCTTTTTTTGATACTCCAACAATCGGTATCGGTATTGAAAAATCATAATCGGTCGACCTCTAATCCTAACACACATCAAGCCAAACACATAACAACCAGCCTGCCAGCAAGAGCGGTTACTCCATGGTTGCCATAGTTACCTGCGCTGGCGACCTCAAAGTCTGCTGTGATAGTGGGGGTTGTAGTAGGAACTCCTCCGTTAGCCAGTCCTGCAGCAGCAGCATCCGCCTCCACTACCTGACAACATCACGTCATCAACACACAATATCCCCAATTCCCTGTTCTCTAAAAACATCTACATCACCTGTTTTTACTGAGCAGCTTGGTAGGATGTACAACAGCATATTACTCCCTAGAATAGACAGGAATTTCCCCAACAACAGTAGCATGTGAAGTCAAACTTAACCTGAACCCTCTCCCTTAAAACAGATCCACACAATATAATCCAATATAACCCAAATACTTTCATCCCTTATTACCGCAAATCATCCCCTTTCAACTTCCTTTTGTAGTGTATTTCTCACCAGTATGGGGCTAGCAGAGATCAGGCTTCCTTTCTTCAGTAGCTCTGAGAGGAGAGGGGAGGGAGGCGGCGTGGACTTCTGACTGAGGAGCCTCTTCTGTGGGGAGTCGTCTACCAGAGACCCCAGGCTTCCCTCCTTAGGCCCCGCTATTGGAGCATCCGACGACGGTAGGAACACTGCTCCCCCCTGGGACTACGTGGACAGAGAGGGGGAAAAAAAACATTAATTGACCATTCCTCAATGACAACAAGAGACAAGCAACAACCAGCTAGAAGAGACACTCAAAACAGTACAAAACAAATTCTCTAATGTTTATACCAAGTGTTTTATGCACACAATGTTATGCTGACCAGGACTAAGACCCTTCCCTTACCAAATTGGCACCAAGGGTCTCCTCTGCCTGGGGCATGGCTGTATCTATTGGGGGTGTGGGGGTGTCTGTCTGTGCCCCCTCCATGCCCGTGGGACTGGCACCCAGAGGGGAGCGTATAGTGACACTGGACACCCGCTTGGGCGTGTTCTTAACCGCTTGGCGAGCTGAGACCGAAGAGAAGAAGGGTTATTATTACTGGTAGTTCTTGAGCCTAATAATTGTTCAAATCAGTGGTGTCCAAAATGTTTATTATTATTAGTCCAAAGCTTACCCTGATAGGATGTCTCTGTGGCCTTCCTCTTAAGATCTGCCTCATCCTCATCCTGCTTATTTTTTCTGCCAAACCATTTTAACCATGAAACACAATCTTCACTGCTAAATCCGGTACAGAAAGTACACTATGAATTACAACGTAGTGTTAACATCAAATAAAAAGAAAGGCATAATGTTAGACAGACAGGCATGCAGACACAAACCAAGAGACAGACAGACCAGTTTCTTACTGTGTTATGTCTGTCCACAGCTCCTCTAGCCGTGAGTCCAGATGTCCTGTCTGGATCAGATCCACCTCCTTCTTCAACTTCCTGTCAAAACAGGAAGTACAGGGCCAAAGGTTAAGCATGGTAAATAGAGTGTATGGAGCATGTCTGTCATCTAATGGCTTTGAACAGGGATAAATATTGGCTATGTATTGATAGTGAAGGTTCCACTGTGTATGTGTGTGTGAGACTACATTTGTATGTGTGTGAGAGCGGGAGTGCCTGTGTGTATTGACCTGTATTTGTCCTGCGTGTCTCTCAGTAGTTTTTTCAGCTCCTCTATCCTCTCGGCGGTGAGTCTCCGTACGATCACATCCTCGATGGTCTCCACCACCTCACCCTTCTCTCCACGCTTACGCCTGAAACAGCGCCATACATCAGACACATGAACAGCTCTGACGACAGCTGAAGTGCTGCCTCCGCAACAGAATACTCCAATAAAGCTGATAAAATGTGTGTTTGTGTACTAACTTTGGAGCCTCTGTGGTCTCCAGCAGCTCAGAATACTGAGAGGCACAGTGCTGTGGGGGTCAGAATCACAGAAAGCTGGTTAGATATATAGTAGCTGACCTTTCAACCTTGATCATCATGACAGAGATTAATTGTTTTGTGTCACAGTGAGTCTGACTATGAAATGGGGACAAACTTGTCGTCTGTCTCATACCTTCTGGGAGAACCAGTCTGGAGGGCGGCCTGGCTCTGAGAAAGGCTTGATGGCTCTGCTGACTGACACCCTGAAAAGCAGACAAAATGGTAGGAGGACAATCAAGCACACAAATTACCATGTAGAAGAACAACATGTAGATGCAGTCAGCGACAGACTGAAACAATTAGTGTGTTTGTTTACCAGTTTTGGTCTCCGCTCCTCATAACAGAGGAAGCTAGGCATAGTTTCTCCCTCAATGACCACGGCTCCGTCGGGCCAACGGACAGCCTCTTGTGTTCTACATAAAAACAGATAAAGCAATTATGACGCTTGGGATAGGTAGGCTAGCAATAGAAAGAAAGAGAGATGTCACAGGGGGAACCAAATTAGGTCAGAGCTCAAATATAGGCTAGATAATTAACTAGCTAAACACCGGCTACACAGCCAGCAAGCTACAATATTGCTGTTAATGCAAATACGGTTTTGAGCTATCTAGAAAAGCATAACGTCACCAATGAGCTAGCTAGGTAATTGAACACAATAATTGCTTTGGTTGTTTATCATATTCGGCTAGTAAGGTGCGTGCTCTCTAGCTAGGAACACCTATTGTTATCAAGCTAGCTAACATTAGCTAGTGGCGCGCGCCTGGCAAACTAACAAAACCCAGGCAGGGCTAGCTAGACGAAAATAATGTAGAAAGCTAGTTACGAAAATATTGTACTTTACATTTGAAATGTATGTATACGTTGTAGCTACACTTGCAAGCTAACAAATAATACTCACTCCCGACTCCACTCGCCATTTCTTTGTGGACAGGGCCTCGCCACTAAACTTCCGCCGGAATCATTTCAATGTAGCACAGATGTGGAGAATGACATCACAATAACTCACGTACCGCTTGTAGGGGGATTAACTCAAATGGTAGAGCGCTCGCTTAGCATGCGAGAGGTAGCGGGATCAATGCCCGCATTGTTTCCTTATTTTTTATTGAATGTGATATAATTAGCTTCTGAAGTAGTTTGATCAATTCCATTTCTTTCGGTGTTATACTTTTAGAAACGGATGTTGCTGCAGCTGTATTCTCAGATACACTGTATTATTAATATCAAATATGTTGATAATATTATTATCAACATAGCTCTATATATAACTTACACTGAAAATTCCATTCGTCATCATCTCTACATGAATGGAGGATTAGTTCAAATTGTAATACGCTTGCTTACCATGAGCGGTAGTGGGTCAATGCCTGCTTCCTTCAAATCTGTACTTCACATCTATGACTAGGCAGTGCCAGTGATATGGAATATGTTTTATAATTGCTGTAGTAAAAACAGGGGGATTTGCTCAAATGGTAGCGCGCTCGTTTAGCATGTGATGCCTGCTTCCTCCAAATCTTTATTTATTTCAGTCTTTTTTGCTCTTCTTTATCAACGGATCCAATAATTCCCGATCCCACCGTATGTGAAAACGACAGGTTTCTGTGATTTGTGGTCAAAAACATGCACACCAGATGATGTCAAAAGTATTTATGGATGATGTCATCGGAGAAACGTGACATGTGATTTTAACCAACTATGAGCTGGCAAAGGTTACTGAATCACATGCTACACATCAGATGATGTCATAAGTTTCCTATGACATCAGAAACCTGCCGTTTTCACATGTTGATGTTAGGGTGGTGCTGGAGAAGTTGACAAGTGGGAACCAATCAATCAAAGTGATTTATTAAGCCCTTTTTACATCAGCAGATGTCACAAAGTGCTTATACAGAAACCTAGCCTAAAACCCTAAACAGCAAGCAATGCAGATGTAATATATAGAGGTAGTGGCTAGGAAAAACTCCCTAGAAAGGCAGGAACCTAGGAAGAAAGCTAGAGAGCAACCAAGTTCTGAGGGGTGGCCAGTCCTCTTCTGGCTGTGCTGGGTGGAGATTATAAGAGTATCAAATCAAATTTTATTTGTCACATGCGCTGAATACAACAGGTATGCTTACTTACAAGCCCTTAACAAACAATGCAGTTTTAAGAAAATACAGAGAGAAAAAAAGTAATGAATAATTCAAATAAATAAAGAGCAGCAGTAAATAACAATAGCGGAGCTATATACAGGAGGTACCGGTACAAAGTCAATGTGGAGGCTATATACAGGGGGCACTGGTACAGAGTCAATGTGGAGGCTATATACAGGAGGTACTGGTACAGAGGCAATGTGCGGGGGCACCGGTGTCGAGGTAATATGTTCATGTAAGTAGAGATTTTAAAGTGACTATGCATAGATAATAAGAGAGTAGCAGCAGCGTAGAATAGGTGTGGTGGGAGAGGGGGGGGGGGGGGGGGGGGGGTAGCCATTTGATTAGCTGTTCAGGAGTCTTATGGCTTGGGGGTAGAATCTGTTTAGATGCCTCTTGGACCTAGACTTGGAGCTCCGGTACCGCAAGTACTTGACCATTAAGGCCAGATCGTTCTTCATTACGTTCAAACGTTCATAGATGACCAGCAGGGTCAAATAATAATCACAGTGGTTGTAGATGGTGCAAAAGGTTAGCACCTCAGGAGTAAATGTCAGTTGGCTTTTCATAGCCGAGCATTCAGAAGTAGAGACAGCAGGTGTGGTAGGGAGAGAGGGAGAGAGAGAGAGAGAGAGGGAGCAGGAGAGGTTGAGAGAGGGTCAAAAACAGCAGTTCCAGGGCAAGATAGCACATCCGGTAAAAGGTCCAGGTTCCATAGCCACAGGCACACAAAAAAATAAACTGGATCAGCAGCACGACCAGGTGGACTGGGGATGGGGAGAGCCAGGAGACATCAGGCCAGGTAGTCCTGAGGCATGGTCCTAGAGCTCAGGTCCTCTGGGAAAGAGAAGGAGAGATGGGAGAATTAGAGGGAGCATACTTAAGTTCACACAGGACACTAGATAAGACAGGAGAATTACACCAGATAGGACAGCTGAAGAAACATTTATCTTTAAGGACAGCTGAAGAAAGCACACGTTTTCTTCAGGAAAATGACCCTTACTAGTTCCTTTGTAGTTTCTGCATTGTGTCATAAGAACCAGATAAAGTATTAGTGAACAGTTGCTCTGAGGTTTATGGAACAAAAACACCATAATTTGGGGGGGCGCGGTGAGACTTATTTAAGATACTCTATGAAGATGTAAGGTTTCAGACGTTTTCGGAAGATGGTCAGGTAATCAATCCACTGTCCTAAAGTTTGGGGGAGGCTCGTTCCACCATTGGGGTGCCAGGACAGAGAAGAGCTTTGACTGGGCTGAGCGGGAGCTGAACCCCTGTTCCCCTTGCTGCTCTGTAGGCAAGATGGAGGTAAAATGGATGTGAGCTTCGACTGGAAGCCAGTGGAGTGTGCGGAGGAGCGGGATTACATAGGAGAACTAAGGAAGGTGGAACACCAGGCAGCTGTGGAGTTCTGAATAAATTGCAGGCGTTTGATGGGACAAGTGGGGACCCCAGCAAACAGAGAGTTGCAGTCCAGACGGGAGATTTCAAGTGCCTGGATTAGGACCTGAACAGCTTTCTGTGTGAGGAAAGGTACTACAGATGTTGTAGAGCATGAACCTGCAGTAGCAAGTCACTGTTTTGATGTTTGCAGAGAACAACAGGGGTTCCCGCCAAGGTTATTTGCATTCTGGTAGGGGGACACTGAGGAGTTGTCAAACCGTGATGGAAGGATCTTGAGGGGGCAGGCCTTTCCCGGGAAGAAGAGCTTGTTGAGGTTGAGCTTGAGGTGGTGGGCCGACATCCAAGCTGAGAGGTCTGCCAGGCACCTGAGTGTCAGAAGGGGGGAAGCCGAGTGACTTGGTGACGGAGCCGAGTGACTTGGTGTATAGAGAGGAGAGGGCCTAGAAACGAGTCCTGGATGACACCAGTAGTGTGAGCATGTGGTGCAGACACAGATCCTCTCCATGTCACCTGGTAAGAGCGATCTGTCAGGTAGGATGCAATCCAAGAGTGTGCACAGCCTGAGATGCCCAGCCCTGAGAGGGTGGAGAGGAGGATCTGATAGAGCCCGAGACGCCCAGCCCTGAGAGGGTGGAGAGGAGGATCTGATAGAGCCCGAGACACCCAGCCCTGAGAGGGTGGAGAGGTGGATCTGATAGAGCCCGAGACACCCAGCCCTGAGAGGGTGGAGAGGAGGATCTGATAGAGCCCGAGACACCCAGCCCTGAGAGGGTGGAGAGGAGGATCTGATAGAGCCTGAGACACCCAGCCCTGAGAGGGTGGAGAGGAGGATCTGATAGAGCCTGAAACACCCAGCCCTAAGAAGGTGGAGAGGAGGATCTGATGGTTCACAGTGTCGAAGGCTGCTATACCTCTGACATTGGCAAAACATCAGCTAACCTGTCTCAACTCTCCTCCACCCACTAAAGCCAATTCATGCTGTATCTTTGCTGGTTAATTGGCACCCTAAACAACCATAAATCACAAAGCCCCCTTGATACAAGTTTGAAGCATTTAAGCATTTGAATTAATTCCAACTCCAGCCTGTTTATCCTTATTCCATACACCTCTCTTTCTTTATTCTCTCTAATTTCTCTGTGACCGTTCGACTCTTCCTTACCCCTTCTCTGTGACCGTTCGACTCTTCCTTACCCCTTCTCCCTCTTGCTCTCTCACCCTGCCATCTCTCATGGGACTGACTCCCTGCTAAAATAAAGGGTAAATAAAAAATAAGTGATATGCAAATAAAAATCAAGTGTTTGAATTGGGTCTTGTGTCAGATGAACTATTGGGTCCTCAACTTCGTTCTGATCATTTCCTCATAATATCCAAAGTGCTTTCTTTTAGTTCCTACCATTTTAATATGTCTAGATGTAACTGAATGAAGAAGAAAAACAACACACACAGACCAAAAAGATAGATCACCAATTAAGTGCTTTATTAAAAGGTAAAACAAAAAGAACATAAGTCATATGTGTATGTATACCTATATATTTATACATAGCAAAAATAATTGGCATGTAGCACAGTTCTCTAGCACGTACAAGCACAACAAGCTAAATAGAAAGTGAAAGAGAAGCATTTTCATACCAGGAATCAAAGCAGTCAATTTCACTTTTGTCCTAGAGTGGGGGAGCGAGGAGCATAATGGACAGCCTTCTCTCCAACGGAAATGCTTTTAAACAAACCCAATATTTTACCTGGGTGCAAGTTTGTTCACTCCTTGGCTTTGCCTTGCCAAGCAAGCAGAAACAGGCAACTAATATCCAAGAAAGCACCCAAAGCAATAGTTATTTAAATTAAAGGGACAAATTCTGTGGTCACTTGCCATGAATGAGATGTTATGTTTTTGCTTTCACATCAACACACACAGATGTACATTATGAAACTGATCTTTGAATCAGTTGTTAAAAGTTTGGGAGACTTGACCCCCAGTCTTATCCCCAGTCTACAGGAAGGTTGTCCTCTCCTCTGTTTACAGTGGAAAGGCCTTGGACCAATCCACTGAGACCCAGTCCCTCCACCACCTCTAGGACAAGTGCCATGGCAACAAAATGATTGGCTTCCAAAGCAATTGAAGAGCATTAAATGTACAAGTTCGCATGAACAGAAGTTTTCGTCAGGGATGTTTGTTTCGCAAGTGTGTGTGATTGTAGTAAAACCAGTTTTTTTTTATCCAGATCTGACTAAAATCCTGTGGAGAATTCAGATTGATTGTTTTTTGGATAATGACAATGAGTAAAGAAAAATCCCTTCTCATAAACCAAATACACACGAGTAGCAAATTATTTCCTGTTTTTGCGCACACCTGACATCCATTATTTTCCGACTGTCAGCGGATGTCATTTCCTAGACAGACAGCAGGTGGACCATCAAATTCACAGGTTCTTCTGCACATCGACTTGCATGCAGAATGATGGGACTGATAGTGTAGAAAATCCTAACACAGTTTGATCTTGAAACCAATCTAGTTTTATATAGGGTTGCAAAGGAAGGGTTTATTACATTACAATTTCAAAGTTTACCAGTAAACTACCTGAAATTTGGTAAATTTCAAGGATTTAATGTAAATGATCAAAAAACATCTAGTGGCCCTTCTGGGTACTTCAGATGACCACAGGTGTCTGTTATGATCTCTGGCCCTCTGTGTGGCCTTATCACATGTCAAATATATAACAATCAAATAAGAAGATTTTAATATAATAAAAAAAATACAATGGCAAAGTTGTAAAACATTCTTCTAAATATAAACCATCAACTTAGTGAATACCACTGGGGTTGAATATGAGGCTTTAAGCATGAAATATCCTTTCTATATTTTTTTACAAACTTTTAATTATTTTACAAGACTATGTCAATATGTCTTTGTTGTAAATGTTGTGTAGCTAAACTGGTGTCAGTTTAGTCAATAGTTGGAAGCATTGCAGAGTTAATTGAAAATAATGCCATTGTTGATTACATTCTAATTGAATAAATGTTCTCTTGAATCATTTCTGCTAGAAACTAATGGACAATATGAAAACTATATATGAATACATTTTTAAAAATGTATTCAAGTATAAATGACCAAAGTTATCATAGATTGCCATATATTACCTGTTAATTACCAAAAAATACAGAAGATTCCAGTAACTTTGTTAAATTACTGGTAGCTTTGCAACCCTAGTTTTATGTAAACTACCATTCTGATTTACTGTGTCACTGTGTCATCAAACAGGAGAACACCTGATGGAAATGTAAATATCATTCATTTGTTTACTAAAGGGAATATGCATATTGTTCTATAAGTTCTAACTATATGTATATAGTTCTATTAGTTCTAACTAAATGCATATAGTTCTATAAGTTCTAACTATATGTATATAGTTCTATTAGTTCTAACTAAATGCATATAGTTCTATTAGTTCTAACTATATGCATATAGTTCTATTAGTTCTAACTATATGTATATAGTTCTATTAGTTCTAACTATATGCATATAGTTCTATTAGTTCTAACTATATGCATATAGTTCTATAAGTTCTAACTATATGCATATAGTTCTATTAGTTCTAACTATATGTATATAGTTCTATAAGTTCTAACTATATGCATATAGTTCTATTAGTTCTAACTACATGCATATAGTTCTATTAGTTCTAACTATATGCATATAGTTCTATTAGTTCTAACTACATGCATATAGTTCTATAAGTTCTAACTAAATGCATATAGTTCTATTAGTTCTAACTACATGCATATAGTTCTAACTAAATATATATATATATATAACTAAACTGGTTCAGGATCAGACATAGCTGGACTTCTAAATGTGCTTCTATAAAGTATGGCAAACTACAAAGCTTCTTTTTGACACATTATGTTTTCTCTTAACAGAGGCACCATCATGTTTTGATAGGAGCAGGGCACATATATAACAAAACCAAAGACACATCCCTCAAAAACAACTCTCTTTTGTTACACTGTATTAAAATGATAATTGTTTATCTGTATTTCTTAACAATACAGTAAATTAGATTTTTTTTATCAGTTCTTTTCTCTATATTTATTCAAAATAAATTCAGAATATTTTGACTTACTTATGTACATAAGTGCAAACGAGGTGAATATCACACATTCGTACACCGGTTGGATCCCTTAAAGCTCCAGCGAGCATCAACATCTCCCAGCACAGCTGGGCAGGCCACAGGGGGAAAGAGACTTCATACTGAGGACCAATCCAAGAGCTCGGTGACATCAGCACTCCCTGTCCAGGTGGACAGAAGGCCTATAGTATAAGCCTATGAGCCTAGGTGAAAATTGTTGGCAATACAATGCATAGAGACGACGCATAGCAAATTCTGTACAGCATGTATGGGCCAGTTCAACTCCAATGTAATGTGGTGATCAAAAACAGCAAATCAAATCAGGTCATAAGTCTATAATGACTCAATTTAGCAGAATTATTTCAATCTTGTATCCAGTCCCAAAGTCTCTTTACCCTCCTGGTATTTAAGGTGATCATTTAAAAGCTGAGATGCGTTCTTACTCTCCAAAAAAACAAAATACAGAAATAAAAACGAATCAAACCCAAAAGATAAACAAACAAAACACCTGATCTCCCCAGAGGACCTTTGGACATTAAGGATTTAACTTGACTTTTTCTTACAAAATATTCAATCATCTTGCAATCCAAGACAATCTAACTAGACATTCCCTTTCTGAATAAGTTAATGTTGTACATTATTTCAATTCATATGTGAAAAAATTCACAATTAAGATTGACAAAGGTAGCCATGTTGTCGTTCTGTTGCCACAGCAACAACAACAACAACGACGTACTATTAATAAGTAACAATGAATCTATCATTGTATAGATACAAAGGTATATATATTTTTATATAATTTCTATTTTTAGTTTTTCTTAAATGGAAACTACACAAACTATTAATTAAGTATCAATGAAGATTATCTTATTTTCATGCTATGACTTTTTTCAAATGTCGAATAAACAATAAAAACAAATCTAAATGGGTGAAAATACCACTAACAGTTCTGTCCATAAATAGTCACATCTTTGATATTGTGATTTAGGAATAAAGACAAAAAATGTGACGTAAATTCGATCAAGTACCATTTAGAGAGGGAGAAACTATGGAACATAATGGTAAAGGATGAAGAAAGAAATAATAATATATTTGTGCCAACAACACTACATTTACTCTAGTTAACTATGTTCTTGTACAAGGAAAACACACCTCTTAAACATGTACGTTTACTTAAAATGCTAACGCCCCCCCCCCCCCCCCCACGAGGCACATTTCATTTTTCTTAAATCAAGTATTTTGTTATTTCCAGCTGGATAGCAGTTGGAGAAGGCATAATGATGTGACATAAAGAGGGGGGGAGAGAGAGAAGATAGATTTTCATCTTGGCTGGACAACGCAAGTCCTTCAAAGCTATACAATTTAGACAAAATGAATATGTCTAGACATTCTAATATCAATTTCATTGATTAAGAGAGGACCATTTCTAATATGCATCTGAATGCATCAAAGAAAGGAGGAAAATGCAGGGACCACACTCCAAAGATATTTCTGAAAGTACTCACACTCACAAACATTTAAACATAAACCTATATAACAATACACACACATACTTAAAACATTTCTTAACACAGTATGTTTTCTTAACGTGGTTTGCATTTGACCTCTTAATAGAAATAGCCTATATAGTGAATCATTACATTTCAACATGCCGCTCGAGGCTATTAGATACATTCACCACGCAAATGACATGACTTAAACATGAATAGCTTCCTGTCAATATCCATTTCCCCCAAGATGTGGAAAATGTCTCAACATTTCCACGTCCAACTCAGTGATTCAGTGTCATTAATTAAAACATTTAAACACGCCACCCACTCAGGCTGATTACTTTTTTTATCTCATCAAAAGATGAGACAGCACAGCTGTTTCAAAGAAGAAACTACAGAGACACGACAGATCAATGGCGCCAGACAGGCAGTGCTAGTCAACGTATCATCTGTTTTGAAAAGACTGAAAAGTCAGTTATTACAGTGTATGGACAGTGATTGGTTTCAGAAAACTTGAAAACGAGTGAGAGAGGCACATTAAAACTCACCTAAACATATCAGCTAATGTATTGTCTCTATCCATTTTCATAGCAATTCTGCTCCATTTTGTAATAATTCTGGATACCATTTTAAGACCAAATACTTGACTCCAGAACTGATCAGTTTCTCTTTCAGTCTCTCACTATCTCCTTCTATTTCCTCTACTTAGGTCGGTACTGTCCCACCAGGTCACTATATTTGTAGCATTTAAAGTCTGCTGATGATTGAAAGTAAGGACACAGTGACTATGATCAAATACATGTTTTACAGACAGAACAATTTCAAGCTTACTCAATATACTCCCTGCAGAACCACATTTTTTTGTCAAATCCATTCCATTAAAATATTCTTAACACAACATATAGAAAAATGTATACCACTTACTTAAACATACTACTATGAATGCAGGAGATTGACCCCTGACAGGGAAAGGGACGGCTCATTGAAGGGGAAACATCCACTCAGATATCAATCCGACAACAGTAAGGGAATTCCCATTCAGGATACAGTATACACCAATGATTGGCACAGACAAACCTCCATTATAGAATCATTGGCACACAGGTAAGCATGCTAGACCTTTCAGACAAGCAAAGCACCTTCCCTTATGCAGCCTCTGCAGTGGTTCCAGAAAGTTCAAGAAGTATTATTTCAGATTTCGCCATTGAATTTCATTTTTGGTTTCAATAATGTGTCCTTCCACGAATAGGGAAGTGTAATTTTGTCAAAAATAACGCTTTCACTTAATTGTAACATTCTGTCATGAGGAGCACATGTTGAAATTCATAACAAACATGTATTCCCATCTCAAGAGGTTTAAAGTTGAAATCCACACAAGGGAATAACAGTGCCATTCTTCGGCCCGAGCAAAGGTGATACTGTGTTTGTTTTGTTGATTAAACGGAGGAGAGGAGCATCCGGCATCGTGGTAAAATAAAATAGCAGTACATTGCTGTTCTATCATGCGTGCACAGACGTTCAATGATGTCAGAGGGGGAATTACATTAAATAAGTAAAACATCTTCAGAAATGACCATGAAAACATCTGAAAAACTTGGAGTTAAGTGAGTTCAAATCTTCCTAGAAGTTGGACAAACAAGACATGGGACATGGCAAAATGTGGATTTTTAGAGAAAACAAATAACTTATTTGAATGAAAATGGTTTTGTTAAGTTAGAGCATAGTCTCTCTAGACAGATGGGTTGCCTCCCACAACGCACCAGTCTTCCAGCATACACGTCTGTACTAAGACAAAGTCAATTTGACATAGAGTAAAAGGTGGAGTTGGGATTTCCTTCTTTCTTACGTCACTGCCTTATTCGCTTGTTGCCCAAAATAGTAGCTAACAAGTTGGAGCTCACAGAGGTTATTTTAATGAGTGTATTTCACAAGTGGCTAGTTTGCATCAACTACCTTCACTAAAACCACTGCAAAGGTTTTGCCTGCAAACTTTGGTTTCAAATTGCGAAGTTCTGGCATGTCTGACTCTACAGGCCATGGTAAGAGTTCTTCACAATTCCTGCCTGCATTCTAAGCCCCACCTACCCAAACTTGTGATTGGTCTGTCTGAAGAGGACAATTTCCTTTTTCATGATTCCCAGTGCTGGGATTGACGAGACTAGTTAGAGCATCAATGTACGTGATCTAACAGTTCAATTGAAAGGCACTCTATTCGTGTAACGACCCAAAAATCATCTCATGAAGAGAGCTTGTCACAGGACCTAGTCCTCCTGAACAGAGAGACCTTTCGACAGACAATATATACACAGGGGGAGCTATAGACTTGTGTGTCAATAGAAACACTTGTCTATACTTTGTCTGAGATCAAGGCTATTGGGTTTTAAGTCATTGACTTCAGTTGTTTTGGGATAAGACATCAAATCTCCTACATAGCTGGGAACTCAAAAGGCACAGACAAATGAACATCATATATGAGACCTTGGGTGAGATTTTTGAATTGGACCATAGGAGCTTAGCCTCTCTGAACTAAGGGAATGGCTCACATATAATAACACACTGCTTTTAAGCTTCAGCCGTCTTGAAACGTACTGTAAACATTAAATGAGACGCAACACATTTCTTTGAAGTGAAAAAGAAAAGATGAAGAAAACGACATTGCATTCTAGAATGATCTACAGGATCCAAGCTCTGCAGACTACTTCTAGAATGATCCAACCTCTGCAGACTACTTCTAGAATGATCCAACCTCTGCAGACTACTTCTAGAATGATCCAACCTCTGCAGACTACTTCTAGAATGATCCAACCTCTGCAAACTACTTATAGAATGATCCAACCTCTGCAGACTACTTCTAGAATGATCCAACCTCTGCAAACTACTTCTAGAATGATCCAACCTCTGCAAACTACTTATAGAATGATCCAAGCTCTGCAGACTACTTCTAGAATGATCCAAGCTCTGCAGACTACTTCTAGAATGATCCAAGCTCTGCAGACTACTTATTTCTTCTTGTCTGACTTGTCACTCATTTTCTTTCCAGACTGTCTGACTTTGAGGGAACAGTCAGCTGTGTAAGATTATACGACCTTACGCCTCATATCCTCAGCTTAGTCTCCAAGAGGATTTGCTGTTTTTAGTGTGTATGTGTATTTGTGTGTTAAAGGTGTGGGTTTGTATGGCTGTAAGAACTGGGGAGCCTCTCCTTCAGTCTGCTCCTTCAAGTCAATGTGCATCAGTCTGGGCTGGCTTTACATCAACAGTAATGGGTCCAAGCTTTAGTATTGCCTGTGATAAATGTCAATAAAACCTTGTCAACTTTTTTATTACGTGAATACCTCCTTAATGAGGATAACACTACCTCTCACTTGGGGTGCACTGTAGGTTAGGCACATGTTTGTTGCATTCAAATAGTTGACTGTGGTATTTTTGGGGCAGGGTTGGTTGGTTGGGGATGACTAAGGGTTTGATGGTGTTGTCGGGTGCTTTAACTGGGGTTTCACGGGAGGGTTACTGGGTTCAGCGCCACCGGAGCAGCCATCAGGAGTTTGGGGAGAGGGCAGAAGTGGGCTTCCATGGGGACGCACTGAAGGTCCACTGGGTCGGCACTCAGAACCTCTGAAGGGTCTACTGGAGGAGATGAGAGAGAGACAGAGAGAAAAAGGGGGAGAGAGAGAGAGAGAGAGGAGAGAGAGAAAGGGAGAGGGGAAGAGGAGAAATGAAACCTAGAAAACAACTGGAGAGAGGGATAATGTCATTTCACCAAAAGTAGTACAGTATTGTAATGCATCAACTTGCTCTGCACTGACTCAGATGAATGATGATTGGCTAAAATAAATTGATAATAAGATGATAGTTGGAGCTGTATTGTTAGATTTCAGTGCAGCCTTGGATGTTATTGATCATAATTTGTTATTATAGAAAATGGTTTTACATCACCTGCTATCACATGGTTGGAAAGTTACTTATCCAATAGAACCCAGAGAATGTTCTTCAATGGAAGCTTCTCTAACATCAGATATGTACAGTGCAGTGTTCCTCAGGGCAGTTGCCTTGGTCCATTACTCTTCTCTATTTTTACAAATGATTTGCCACTTGTCTTACAAGAAGCTAAAATGACTATGTAAGCTGATGATTCCTCACTCTACATGTCAGCACCCAAAGGCAGTGAGCTCATTGAGACTCTTAACAAGGAGTGACAGTTAGTGTCAGAATGGGTGATTAACAATAAACTTGTCTGAACCCAAAAGCATTGTATTTGGTTCAAAACATTCTCTAAGACCTAAACCTCAGCTGGAGTTGTGCATAAAACGTGTGACCATTGAGTAGAAGAAGCTGAACTCCTAGGAGTAACATGGATGGTCAGTCATCATGGGCAAGTCATTTTGACAAAGTTGTTGTGAAGATGGGGAGAGGTACAGTATGTGTGGTATGAAAAGAAAGCTGCTGATGGCTCAAAACAGAGCAGCACACTTTGTCCTTAACTGTACACACAGAACTAACATCAATAACATGCATGATAGTATTTCCTGGTTGAGGAAACATTGACTACTTCTCTTTTAGTCTTTTTGAGAAGCATTTGAGTGTTGAAAATGCCTAACCACTTGTATAATCTATTTGCATACACTTCAGATTGACATACAGTGCATTCGGAACGTATTCAGACCCCTTGACTTTTTCCACATTTTGTTACATTACAGCCTTATCCTAAAATTGATTAAATAAAATATTTTACTCATCAATCTACACACGATACCCCATAATGAAAAAGCGAAAACAGTTTTTTGACATTTGAAACTTAAATGGAAGAAGCTTGTAATTACCAAGAATCTTCCTAGAACAATCGGGGGAGAAGGACCTTGGTCAGGGAGGTGACAAAGAATCTGATGGTCTCTGACAGAGCTCAAGAGTTCCTCTGTGGAGAGGATAATCTTCCAGAAGGACAAACATCTCTGCAGCACTCCACCAATCAAGTCTTTATGGTAGAGCGGCTAGACGGAAGCCACGCATCAGTAAAAGGCACATGACAGCCTGCTTGGAGTTTGCCAAAAGCCACCTAAATGACTCTCAGACCATGAGAAACAAGATTCTCTGGTCTGATGAAACCAAGCTGGAACTCTTTGGCCTAAATGCCAAGCGTCATGTCTGGAGGAAACCTGGCACCATCCCTACGGTGAAGCATGGTGGTGGCAGCAAGAAAACCTGCTCCAGAGCGCTCAGGCCCTCAGACTGGGGTGAAGGTTTACCTTCCAATGGGACAATGACCCTAAGCATACAGCCAAGACAACGCAGGAGTGGCTTCGGGACAAGTCTCTGAATTTCCTTGAGTTGCCCAGCAAGAGCCCAGACTTGAACCAGATCGAAGATCTCTGGAGAGACCTGAAAATAGCTGTGCAGCGACGCAACCCATCCAACCTGACAGAGCTTGAGAGGATCTGCAGAGAAGAATGGGATAAACTCCCCAAATACAGGTGTGCCTGTAAATCGCTGCCAAATGTGCTTATGTAAATGTAATATTTTTGTTTTTTTAAATATATATATATAAACCTGTTTTTGCTTTGTCATTATGGGTTATTGTGTGTAGATTGATGAGGGGAAAAAACAGTTGAATACAATTTAGAATAAGGCTGTAACATAACACCTTTTGGAAAATGTCACGGGGTCTGAATACTTTCCGAATGCACTGTACATCTAATTGTTTTTTCTATGCATCGTCAGGACAGAACAGCAGTTGGGTAAGCTCAAGGGGGGAGGTGTGTGTCTCTTTGTTAACAACAGTTGGTGCGCAAGCTCTAATATTAGGAAGTCTCGAGGTTCTGCATGCTTGAGTTAGAATACCTCATGATAAGCAGTAGACCATACTATTCACCAAGATAGTTTTCATCTATATTTTTCGTAGCTGTCTATTTACCACCACAAACCGATGCTGGCACTAAGACCGCACTCCATGAGCTGTTTAGGGCCATAAGCAAACAAGAAAATGCTCATTCAGAAGCGACGCTCCTAGTAACAGGGATTTTAATGCAGGAATAACTTTAATCGTTTTACCTCATTTCTACCAGCATGTCACCTGTGCAACTACACGTGAAAAAAACTTTAGATCACCTTTACTCCACACATATAAATGCATACAAAGCTCTCCCTCGCCCCCTCCATTTGGAAAATCTGACCATAACTCTATCCTTCTGATTCCTGCTTACAAGCAAAACCTCAAACAGTGACTTGCTTAATACGGAAGTGGTCCGATGCAGTGGATGCTAAGTTACAGGACTGTTTTGCTAGCACAGGTTGGAATATGTTCCAGGATTCATCTAATGGCATTGAGGAGATTACCACATTAACCACCGGCTTCATTAATAAGTACATGGACGACGTCGTCCCCACAGTGACCATACGTACATGTCCCAACCAGAAGCCATGGTAAAGGCTAGAGCTGCCGCGTTCAAGGAGCGGGACAATATTCTGGATGCTTATAAGAAACCGCTTTACTCTACCTGATGAACCATCGAATAGGCAAAGCATCAATATAGGACTAAGATCGAATCCTACGACACCAGCTCTGACGCTTGTCGGATTTGGCAGGGCTTGCAAACTATCCCAGATTACAATGGGAAACACAGACGCGAGCTGCCCAGTGGCATGAGCCTACCAGAAGAGCTAAATGCCTTCAATGCTCGCTTCGAGGAAAGCCACACTGAACCATGCATGAGCGCACCAGCTGTTCCGGACGACTGTGTGATCACACTCTCTGTAGCCACTGTGAGTAAGACCTTTAAACAGGTTAACATTCACAAGGCCGCAGGGCCAGACTGATTACCGGGATGCGTACTCCGAGCATGCGCTGACCAGCTGGCAAGTGTCTTCACTGACATTTTCAACCTCTCCCTGACCCAGTCTATAATAACTACATGTTTCAAGCAGACCATCATATTCCCTATGACCAAGAATGCCAAGATAACCTGTCTAAATGACTATCGCCCCATAGCACTCACATCTGAGTGCTATGGGGCTTTGAAAGGCTGGTCATGGCTCACATCAACAGGAAATCCAGGTCGTGTATACCAAGCGGTGTCAGAGGAAGGCCTTAAAAATGGTCAAAGACTCCAGCCAAGTCCTAGACTGTTCACTCTGCTACTGCATGACAAGAGGTACTGATGCACCAAGTCTGGAACCAACAGGACATTAAACAGCTTCTACACCGAAACCATAAGAATGCTAAATAGTTAGTCCGGGTAGCTATTGGTTAACTATTTAACTATATGCATTGACCCCTTTTCCACTAACTTTTTTCACATACGCTGCTGCTACTATTTATTTTCTGTCACTTTAACCCTACCTATATGTACATACTGTATCTATCTCAATTACCTCTTACCCCTGCACATTGACTTGGCGCTGGTACCCCGTGTATATAGCCAAGTTATTGTTACTCATTGTGTATTTATTATTAATTATATTATTACGTGTTTTACTTTTCTATTATTTCAGTAACAAAAAATTCTTTGTATTTTTGGGAAGGGTCTGTAAGTAAGCATTTAACTGTTAGTCTACACCTGCTGTTTCTGAAGCATGTGACAAATAAAAATGTATTTTATTTGACAGACAGAGTGACACAGATGGCTTAACACTAGACCCAAATGCAACAGAATCCACCCCAAAAATCTGCTTTCAGTGTGTCACATTAAAACGTAATTGAAAAAAAGTGAAATGTGAAACACATACAGTATGTATGTATATTAAATTATAAAAAATGGGAGTCTTAATGGCCAAAGACCTGACACCATACAGATAGAAACCAAAGAGAGAACCCAAAATGAAGGGACAAACCTGATTGGAGGAGGCTGATTCTGCGAAAGGAACATTGGTGACTGGGGTCGAGGCCGACGAAACAGTGGAGGTGGTGGCACCGTGCATCATGGGTACTTTTATTCAGGCGAGTTGGACGAGAGACAGGGGGAATGGGTGGGGGGAGGGGGGGATGTTATGGTTACCATGGCGAAATGTGGAAGAGGAGTAAAAGTCATGGCAAGAAGTCATGTGACGACATTGCCAGGGGGTGAGGGGTTTCAACAAGAACCGAGACATGCAAATGAAATAAGAGAAAAATTAAATGACATGACTTATTCCAATTAAAGGAGAACCAACTATGTTATATCTGATGAACAATATTCAATATTGTCTCAAATCTAATAGTCGTTAACAAAATATGTCAGAAATCCTATTTCATACAATCGAATCAGACTAAGGCATCTGATAATTGTATTCAGATGGAGGGAGTACATGTGTAGGGAGGGAGCAAATGAATAACAGAAAAAAGAAGCAAAATACTATTTCTGTGAACCACAGACTCACACAAAAACGTAAGGATATTAGCTAATATAATATGACACTCATTTATCAACCTTATCACATAACTGAATCACATTAATATGTTGAGGAAATATTCTAAAAATAATCAAATAAGTTAGTCTTGAGATGGGAAGGAGATAGCAGTGTGTACACAGCAGGCTAAGGGTCGTGGTCAAAAGTAGTGTTCCATAAAGAGAACAGGGCGCTGTTTGGGACAAAGTCACCATCTCCCTCCTGACTGACATTATGATTTCATTAAAGTGAAAGGTCAGATAGGTACTGTACCAAATGGCACCCTATTCCCTTTGGGTGCACTACTTTCCAACAATTCTGTGGGAGTGTGATGCATCACGTGCCATTTCAAAAAGGGAATGAATACATCAGAAACAAATGCAACAGACAGGTATACAGGCCGAATGTGTAGAAATCAGCATCATCATGTTAAATGCAGAAGGGTATGGATGAAAAAACGAATACCGGGTAGGACATGCATAAAAAACAGAAACACAGCTTATAAAAAAGCACAAACACTGACATGCATGCACGCACACACACACACACACACGCACACACACTTTCTGATTTTACAGTGAGAGCTACCTCCCCTAGATACAGTAAGAGGAGCTACATTCCCCTAGATACAGTAAGATGAGCTACTTTCCCCTAGATACAGTCAGATGAGCTACATTCCCCTAGATACAGTAAGAGGAGCTACATTCCCCTAGATACAGTAAGATGAGCTACTTTCCCAAAAATACAGTAAGAGGAGCTACCTTCCCCTAGATACAGTAAGAGGACCTACCTCCCCCTAGATACAGTAAGAGGAGCAACTTCCCCCTAGACACAGTAAGAGGAGCTACCTTCCCCTAGGGACAGTAAGAGGAGCCACCTTCCCCTAGATACACCTTTCCCTAGATCCCCTTAGATACAGTAAGAGGAGCTACCTCCCCCGAGATACAGTAAGATGAGCAACCTTCCCCTAAATACACCTTCCCCTAGATCCCTTAGATACAGGAAGAGGAGCTACCTCCCCCTAGATACAGGAAGAGGAGCTACCTTCTCCTAGATACAGTAAGAGGAGCTACCTTCCCCTAGATACAGTAAGAGGAGCTACATTCCCCTAGATACAGTAAGATGAGCAACTTTCCCAAAAATACAGTAAGAGGACCTACCTCCCCCTAGATACAGTAAGAGGAGCAACTTCCCCCTAGACACAGTAAGAGGAGCTACCTTCCCCTAGGGACAGTAAGAGGAGCTACCTTCCCCTAGATACACCTTTCCCTAGATCCCCTTAGATACAGTAAGAGGAGCTACCTCCCCCTAGATACAGTAAGATGAGCAACCTTCCCCTAAATACACCTTCCCCTAGATCCCTTAGATACAGTAAGAGGAGGCACTTCCCCCTAGATACAGTAAGAGGAGCTACCTTCCCCTAGATACAGTAAGAGGAGCTACCTTCTCCTAGATACAGGAAGAGGAGCTACCTTCTCCTAGATACAGGAAGAGGAGCTACCTTCCCCTGGATACAGTAAAAGGAGCTACCTTCCCCTAGATACAGTAAGAGGAGCTACCTTCCCCTAGATACAGTAAGAGGAGCTACCTTCCCCTAAATACACCTTCACCTAGATACAGCAAGAGGAGCTACCTCCCCATAGATACAGTAAGAGGACCTACCTCCCCCTAGATACAGTATGAGGAGAAACTTCCACCTAGAAACAGTAAGAGGAGCTACCTTCCCCTAGATACAGTAAGAGGAGCTACCTTCCTCTAGATACAGTAAGAGGAGCAACTCCCCCCTAGACACAGTAAGAGGAGCTACCTTCCCCTAGATACAGTAAGAGGAGCTACCTTCCCCTAGATAGAGTAAGAGGAGCTATTTTCCCCTAGATACAGTAAGAGGAGCTACCTTCCCCAAGATACAGTAAGAGTAGCTACCTTCCCCTAGATACAGTAAGAGGAGCTACCTTCCCCTAGATACAGTAAGAGGACCTACCTCCCCCTAGATACAGTAAGAGGATCAACTTCCCCCTAGACACAGTAAGAGGAGCTACCTTCCCCTAGGGACAGTAAGAGGAGCAACCTTCCCCTAAATACACCTTCCCCTAGATCCCCATAGATACAGTAAGAGGAGCAACTTCCCCCTAGATACAGTAAGAGGATCAACTTCCCCCTAGAAACAGTAAGAGGAGCTACCTTCCCCTAGATACAGTAAGAGGAGCTACCTTCCACTAGATGCAGTAAGAGGATCAACTTCCCCCTAGACACAGTAAGAGGAGCTACCTTCCCCTAGATACAGTAAGAGGAGCTACCTTCCACTAGATGCAGTAAGAGGAGCTACCTTCCCCTAGATACAGTAAGAGGAGCTACCTTCCCCTAGATACAGTAAGAGGAGCTACCTTCCCCTAGATACAGTAAGAGGAGCTACCTTCCACTAGATACAGTAAGAGGAGCTACCTTCCACTAGATGCAGTAAGAGGAGCTACCTTCCCCTAGATACAGTAAGAGGAGCTACCTTCCCCTAGATACAGTAAGAGGAGCTACCTTCCACTAGATACAGTAAGAGGAGCTACCTCCCCTTAGATACAGTAAGAGGAGCTACCTTCCACTAGAAACAGTAAGAGGAGCTACCTTCCCCTAGATACAGTAAGAGGAGCTACCTTCCACTAGATACAGTAAGAGGAGCTACCTTCCCCTAGATACAGTAAGAGGAGCTACCTTCCCCTAGATACAGTAAGAGGAGCTACCTTCCACTAGATACAGTAAGAGGAGCTACCTTCCCCTAGATACAGTAAGAGGAGCTACCTTCCACTAGATACAGTAAGAGGAGCTACCTCCCCCTAGATACAGTAAGAGGAGCTACCTTCCACTAGAAACAGTAAGAGGAGCTACCTTCCCCTAGATACAGTAAGAGGAGCTACCTTCCACTAGATACAGTAAGAGGAGCTACCTTCCCCTAGATACAGTAAGAGGAGCTACCTTCCCCTAGATACAGTAAGAGGAGCTACCTTCCACTAGATACAGTAAGAGTATCCGTTTCAAGGCTGCTGAGCCTGCCCTGTGCACTGGTTCACTACTTCCATAAATATAAAATAATTGAACTGGTGGAGGCATTGGCTAGTTGGAATTTCCACCATATTTCTTACACCAGTCATTTCCTTTCAAATCAGTTGAAGGAAGTGAACAAGTCCACACTTTTGGAGAAAGGAGAGTTAATTGGGACATAGCCTAAGTCGTACTGTACGGAGAGACTCGGGGGTCTGTCAGCTAGACCTTCCTATGTCAGGTGAACCAGTGTGCACTTCAGGAGAAGGAAATATTATAGCGATGCACTCAGAGTTAGAGAGGGTAGAGTTTGTCAAATACAGCTATAGTAGGTAGAGGGGAGGTAGAGGGAAGGTAGAGTAGAAAGTAAAGGTGGAGGTAAGGGTTCAGGTAGAGAGGGAGGTAGAGGGGGAGGCCGAGGAGAGGTAGAGGGCTAGATAGGGGGAGGTAGAGGGTCAGGTAGAGAGGGAGGCAGAGGGGGAGGTAGAAGGCTAGATAGAGAGGGATGTAGAGGGTCAGGTAGAGAGGGAGGTAGAGGGGGAGGTAGAAGGCTAGGTTGAGGGGGAGGTAGAGGGTCAGGTAGAGAGGGAGGTAGAGGGAGGGGTAGAAGGCTAGGTGGAGGGTGAGGTAGAGGGGGAGGTAGAGGTAGAGGGGAAGGTAGAGAGGGAAGTAGAAGGCTAGGCAGAGGGGGAGGTAGAGGGGGAGGTAGAAGTCTAGGTAGAAGGGGGGATAGAGAGTCAGGAAGAGAGGGAGGTAGAGGGGGGGGTAGAGAGGGAGGTAGAGGGGGGGTAGAAGGCTAGGCAGAGGGGGAGGTAGAGGGTCAGGTAGAGAGGGAGGTAGAGGGTGGGGGGTAGAAGGCTAGGCAGAGGGGGAGGTAGAGGGTCAGGTAGAGAGGGAGGTAGAGGGTCAGGTAGAGGGGGGGTAGAAGGCTAGGCAGAGGGGGAGGTAGAGGGTCAGGTAGAGAGGGGGGTAGAGGGGGGGTAGAAGGCTAGGCAGAGGGGGAGGTAGAGGGTCAGGTAGAGAGGGAGGTAGAGGGGGGGGGTAGAAGGCTAGGCAGAGGGGGAGGTAGAGGGTCAGGTAGAGAGGGAGGTAGAGGGTCAGGTAGAGGGGAGGTAGAGGGGGAGGTAGAGGGTCAGGTAGAGAGGGAGGTAGAGGGTCAGGTAGAGGTGAGGTAGAGGGGGAGGTAGAGGGTCAGGTAGAGAGGGAGGTAGAGGGCAGAGAGGGGAGGTAGAGGGTCAGGTAGAGGGGGAGGTAGAGGGGGAGGTAGAGGGTCAGGTAGAGGGTCAGGTAGAGGGTCAGGGGAGGGGGGTAGAGGGGGAGGTAGAATGCTAGGCAGGGGGGGAAGTAGAGGGTCAGGTAGAGGGAGAGGTAGAGGGGGAGTTAGAGGGTCAGGTAGAGAGTCAGGTAGAGAGGGAGGTGGAGGGGGAGGTAGAAGGCTAGGCAGAGGGGGAGGTAGAGGGGGAGGTAGAGGGTCAGGTAGAGGGGGAGGTAGAGGGTCAGGTAGAGAGGGAGGTGGGGGGGAGGTAGAAGGCTAGGCAGAGGGGGAGGTAGTGGGTCAGGTAGAGAGGGAGGTAGAGGGGGGGGGGGTGGAAGGCTAGGCAGAGAGGGAGGTAGAGGAAGGGGGGAGTTAGAGGGTCAGGTAGAGGGGGAGACCAGCTGTGGATTCCCCTCACCAGTGAATCCAGGCGCTGACAAGAGGTGGCTGTGGGGGTGCCTGCAGCTGCTCCAGTCTCGCCTCTCCCAACGGCCATCCACTGCTAGCGGGGCCGGCCCTTTCATAAGCCCTACAAGAGACGGGGCAGCAGGCTTAAACTGAATCCTAAATGGCACCCTATTTCCTACATAGTGCACTACTTTTGACCAGAGCCCAGAGGTCAAAAGTAGTGCACTATATATTTATAATAGGGTGCTATTCTGGACACAACCTGGGAGACCAGCAACCTCATACTGACTAGGCTGGGACTGAGATATCTGAGCTGACGTAGAGACACACACACACTCTAGCAAACTCTAATAATACACAACTAAAATGTTGAAATAAGTTTTTTTTGTATCAGAAATTAAAGTGGGGTGACAAGTGCAAGCACAGCGGCAGACAGACAGACAGACAGACAGACAGGCAGACAGGCAGACAGGCAGACAGGCAGGCAGGCAGGCAGGCAGGCAGACAGACAGAAGACAGGCAGACACCAGTGGGACAACATGAAGGCTCCAAAATGACTAATATCTACTGTTATATCCTCCAAGGTTCTTGGTGTTGGGGTCTGGAACTTAACTATGATTCTAGAATATACTACAACTAGAACTACTAAACTACTAGAAATACATCCACTATCTTCAGAGGACGTGTTGCTGATCATTCTCCCCCTCTCTCCTAGCTATCTGGCCAACCACAGAGTCCATCTACTATCAACCCCCCTCTCTCCTAGCTATCTGGCCAATTACAGAGTCCATCCACTACCAACCCCCCTCTCTCCTAGCTATCTGGCCAACCACAGAGTCCATCTACTACCAACCCCCCTCTCTCCTAGCTATCTGGCCAACCATAGTCCCCACATCTCTTCCAAGCCCCCAGCAGCAGTGAGTGACCGAGCCGACCTACCCATGCCTCCTGATGGCGCCATGCACAGGACTGAGCCTGCCACAGCATGCAGATATGGGGAGAGAGGGGGATGAGGGGAAGGAAGATGGGGACAACAGAAGGAGGTGATGAGAGGATGGAGGAGGGGAGCAAAAGGGGAGGAGTGATTGACACAGAGAGAGTGACGACAGACAACAGGACAAGACAAAAACAACATTCAGGTTAGTGCAAGCCACAAGAACAGCGTGTAAATAATGGCTATTATAACCTGTCACAGTCAACTAGAACACAGCAGAGACAACATGGAGGCTTAAAGGCAGACAGACAGAACACAGAACACGGGAACAGAGCAGTGGAGGGCATAGGATGCAGAGAGCATTAATAGTGTTCAATTGCTCATTGCTGTTAAGTTTGGATGGATACGGCATATCAATTGTTATTGTGATACTTTAATAGCAATATAGACCTGATGATGGAACAGCTGAGGAAAGTGGAGGAGTGGATCAGTCAGAGATCTATACATTCTCTCCCAGAGTGTGCTGGGTGCTGTTGCTGCATACTTTAGGCCACCTAGAGCAGATTGTGCCAGTATTTGTGCGTGATAGCAGGGGACCAGTTAAGCATGGGACAAATAAACAGAGTGCAGGGGACAGAGAGGGAGAAAGGAGAGAAAAATAGAGTGAGAGTAGGAGGGAAGGACAGAGTATACCCAATAAGCCCTATCCCAGACAGGACAGAGTACACCCAATAAGCTCTATCCCAGACAGGACAGAGTACACCCAATAAGCTCTATCCCAGACAGAAGGACAGAGTACACCCAATAAGCTCTATCCCAGACAGAAGGACAGAGTACACCCAATAAGCTCTATCCCAGACAGGACAGAGTACACCCAATAAGCTCTATCCCAGACAGGACAGAGTACACCTAATAAGCCCCATCCCAGACAGAAGGACAGAGTACACCCAATAAGCTCTATTCCAGACAGAAGGACAGAGTACACCCAATAAGCTCTATCCCAGACAGGACAGAGTACACCCAATAAGCCCTATCCCAGACAGAAGGACAGAGTACACCCAATAAGCTCTATTCCAGACAGAAGGACAGAGCACACCCAATAAGCTCTATCCCAGACAGAAGGACAGAGTACACCCAATAAACCCTATCCCAGACAGAAGGACAGAGTACACCCAATAAGCCCTATCCCAGACAGAAGGACAGAGTACACCCAATAAGCTCTATCCCAGACAGGACAGAGTACACCCAATAAGCTCTATCCCAGACAGGACAGAGTACACCCAATAAGCCCTATCCCAGACAGAAGGACAGAGCACACCCAATAAGCCCTATCCCAGACAATAAGCCCTATCCCAGACAGGACAGAGTACACCCAATAAGCTCTATCCCAGACAGGACAGAGTACACCCAATAAGCCCTATCCCAGACAGAAGGACAGAGTACACCCAATAAGCTCTATTCCAGACAGAAGGACAGAGTACACCCAATAAGCTCTATCCCAAACAGAAGGACAGAGTACACCCAATAAGCTCTATCCCAGACAGAAGGACAGAGTACACCCAATAAGCTCTATCCCAGACAGAAGGACAGAGTACACCCAATAAGAATTATCCCAGACAGAAGGACAGAGTACACCCAATAAGCTCTATCCCAGACAGGACATTGTATACACTCAGCACAGAGCGAGAGTTCCTCAATACTCACAAGGAACCCGCTTTCTTCTCTCATTTCCCTACAATATATTCTATACCATAACACATCCCCTCTATCAAATAGACATCCACTGGTATGTGTATCAGTACTCCTGAGTAATATGTTCATAGTAATATGTCGTAGTACTAATGTTTGACATACCAATATGTTCATAGTAATATGTCGTAGTACTAATGTTTGACATTATGTTTGTTTGACATTCTGCTGTGTCCTTTCTTCTGTCTGTTTCCATGTGCAGTCCTTATTTAGACCGTTGGCAGTTAACTTGACCCCCAGATGACAGTACAGTGTGAAGCTGCCATGTCAGTCTGTCTGGCCTAGCTAGCCCTGCGTCAGTCTGTCTGGCCTAGCTTGCCCTCCCCTGTGTCAGTCTGTCTGGCCTAGCTTGCCCTCCCCTGTGTCAGTCTGTCTGGCCTAGCTAGCCCTGTGTCAGTCTGTCTGGCCTAGCTAGCCCTGCGTCAGTCTG
This sequence comes from Oncorhynchus clarkii lewisi, assembly GCF_045791955.1. Taxonomy (NCBI): domain Eukaryota; kingdom Metazoa; phylum Chordata; class Actinopteri; order Salmoniformes; family Salmonidae; genus Oncorhynchus; species Oncorhynchus clarkii. The sequence continues at coordinate 16,815,808 of NC_092177.1, forward strand.
TCTGGCCTAGCTTGCCCTCCCCTGTGTCAGTCTGTCTGGCCTAGCTAGCCCTGTGTCAGTCTGTCTGGCCTAGCTTGCCCTCCCCTGTGTCAGTCTGTCTGGCCTAGCTAGCCCTGTGTCAGTCTGTCTGGCCTAGCTTGCCCTCCCCTGTGTCAGTCTGTCTGGCCTAGCTTGCCCCCCCCCTGTGTCAGTCTGTCTGGCCTAGCTTGCCCTCCCCAGTACACTTAGTTCACTTATCTAAATCAGACTTAGGATAGATAAGTTCGCCAAACTTAATTGAATGAATAATTCAGTCTACTTACTTTTTAAAAGGAATGCCAAATTATTATATTTGAAAGAGTAGACTAGACTCACCAGGGTGGATAAAGGCTGGCTGCTGCAGCTGCATGTTAGCCAGGGCCTGCTGATAGTGGAACATGCTGGGGTTGAACACAGCACCACCCCCGTTACTCTTCTCTAAGGTGGGCCTCTTTGGTAGCTGTTGCATTGCCCCATGGGGCAGGGCCTGGGGAAGTAGAAAAGGGGGAGAGGGGAAGAGAGAGAGAGAGAGAGAGAGAGAGAGAGAGAGAGAGAGAGAGAGAGAGAGAGAGAGAGAGAGAGAGATAAAGTGAAAGTGTCAGCATTTGGGCTCAGAAATGGTGCAAGTACAATGCATCTACGGTTGAAGCCGGAAGTTTACATACACTTAGGTTGGAGTCATTAAAACTTGTTTTTCAACCACTCTACACATTTCTTGTTAACAAACTATAGTTTTGGAAAGTCTGTTAGGACATCTACTTTGTGCATGACACAAGTTTTTTTCCAACAATTGTTTACAGACAGATTATTCCACTTATAATTCACTGTATCACAATTCCAGTGGGTCAGAAGTTTACATACACTAAGTTGACTGTGCCTTTAAACAACTTGGAAAATTCCAGAAAATGATGTCATGGCTTTAGAAGCTTCCGATAGGCTAATTGACATCATTTGAGTCAATTGGAGGTATTAATTTGGAGGGAGTTGAAAGTCCGTGTTGCCCAGCAACAGCCCCAAAACATCACTGCTCTAGAGGAGATCTGCATGGAGGAATGGGCCAAAATAACAGCAACCGTGTGTGAAAACCTTGTGAAGACTTACAGAAAACGTTTGACCTCTGTCATTGCCAACAAAGGGTATATAACAAAGTATTGAGATAAACTTTTGTTACTGACCAAATACTTATTTTCCACCATAATTTGCAAATAAATTCATTAAAAATCCTACAAATTAGACTTTCTGGATTTTTTTTCTCATTTTGTCTGTCATAGTTGAAGTGTATCTATGATGAAAATTACAGGCCTCTCTCATATTTTTAAGTGGGAGAACTTGCACAATTGGTGGCTAACTAAATACTTTTTTGCCCCACTGTATATCCATAGTAAAACAAGTCCTACATCGACATAACCTGAAAGGCCACTCAGCAAGGAAGAAGCCAGACTACGGTTTGCAACTGCATATGGGGACAAAGATCGTACTTTTTGTAGAAATGTCCTCTGGTCTGATGAAACAAAAATAGAACTGTTTGGCCATAATGACCATCGTTATGTTTGGAAGAAAAAGGGGGAGGCTTGCTAGCCGAAGAACACCATCCCAACCGTGAAGCAGCATCATGTTGTGGGGGTGCTTTGCTGCAGGAGGGACTGGTGCACTTCACAAAAGAAATGGCATCACAAGGAGGAAAATGATGTGGATATATTGAAGCAACATCTCAGACATCAGTCAGGAAGTTAAAGCTTGGTCGCAAATGGGTCTTCCAAATGGACAATGACACCAAGCATACTTCCAAAGTTGTGGCAAAATGGCTTAAGGAGAACAAAGTCGAGGTATTGGAGTGGCCATTACAAAGCCCTGACTTCATTCCTATAGAACAATTTGTGGGCAGAACTGAAAATGTGTGTGCGAGCAAGGAGGCCTACAAACCTGACTCAGTTACACCAGCTCTGTCAGGAGGAATGGGCCAAAATTCACCCAACTTATTGTGGGAAGCTTGTAGAAGGCTACCCGAAACGTTTGACCCAAGTTAAACAATTTAAAGGCAATGCTACCAAATACTGAGTGTATGTAAACGTCTGACCCACTGGGAATGTGATGAAAGAAATAAAAGCTGAAATAAATAATTCTCTCTACTATTATTCTGACATTTCACATTCTTAAAATAAAGTGGTGATCCTAACTGACCTAAGACAGGGAATTTGTACTAGGATTAAATGTCAGAAATTGTGAAAATCTGAGTTTAAATGTATTTGGCTAAGCTGTATGTAAACTTCCGACTTCAACTGCATGTACTTTGAATTACATAAAAACCTTTTGTGTCAAACTACTCTGAAACAGCCTACTACCCTAACATGAAACCCATTCTGAGGCTTGAACAGCATCACTGCCCTTGCTGGTAGTTCCCCACCTATAGAGGATGCTACTGTATCAGAAATCCCTCAGGCCAACCATAGCAAAACAGGGATGTCAGTCTAGAATCAATTTTCTGATGGAAAATGTGACGCACTATCGGACAGAAATGGAAGACACACTTACACACATAAAAGTGAAATCAGAAAAGATAAAAAGGTAAAAATACCACAGGCTGGGGGCGGGGTTAGCACAACAAGCAGTGAGCACTCGATGACAGCCAACCAATGAGGATCAAGCAAATGACACAGACAGAGAGAGAGAGAGAGAGAGAGAGAGAGAGAGAGAGAGAGGTGTGATGCATAATGGGAATAGATGAAGGTGAAGTTGAAGGAAACAACCCACAGAGAAGCAAAAACATGAAGGATTACAAAGGAGAATGATGATATAACCTGACGGGAGTGAAGCCTGACAAACAATCAACCCCTAGAAGCAGACCAGAGGACCAGCAAATGCAGATGCAGATGCAGATGCAGAAAAAATGACCAAAATGCTTAAAAAAAATCTATATTTTCCATCCCTCTCCACATCTTTCTTTGTCTCACTCCCTCCCTCCCACTCTCTCTCTCTCTATTGTGTTTTTATACACCTGCAATGCAGACAGTCTGTTTGCTGTTGTTCATCCTGTCAGATTGAACTCCTGTTGCCTCCTTATATGACAGAAGATACATAGGCCCAGAGAGTTCTGGTCAAAAGTAGTGCACTATATAGGAAATAGGGTGCCATTTGGGATGCTGCCCCAGCCTCAAACACAAGCCAGCCTCCAGCAAAAAACACTTCTCACACACTATACAGCAAGAAAATACATTATTTCATCTCTGGTGGGTAATGTGCTAGTGGTGTGCTGCCCTTATCCTGCTTAGCAACAGTAAATAAATACTCAACTGCAGAACATTTTAAACAAGTGAAAAATAAACTCAGTCTCTGCAGATTACAAAGAACCAATGCAGACCAAAGATGCGCCGAATACAACAAGTGTAGACCTTACCGTGAAATGCTTACTTACAGGCCCTTAACCAACAGTGCAGTTCAAGAAATAGTTAAGAAAATATTTACCAAATAAACTAAAGTAAAGAATTATTTAAAAAAGTAACACAAAAAAATAACAATAACGAGGCTATATACAGAGGTTACAGGTACCGAGTCAATGTGGGGGTAGAAGGTTAGTCGAGGTACATGTAGGTAGGGGTGAAGTGACTACGCATAGATAATAAACAGCGAGGGGGGTCAATGTAAATAGTCTGGTGGCCATTTGATGAATTGTTCAGTAGTCTTATGGCTTGGGGATAGAAGCTGTTAAGGAGCCTTTTGGTCCTAGACTTGGCGCTCCGGTACCGCTTGCTGTGCGGTAGCAGAGAGACCAGTCTATGACTTGGGTGACTGGAGTTTTGACCATTTTTGTGGCTTTCCTAAGACACTGCCTAGTATACAGGTTCTGGATGGCAGGAAGCTTGGCCTCAGTGATGGGGGGGTGTTGTCAAGCCCTCTTCACGACTGTCTTGGTGTGTTTGGACCATGATAGTTTGTTGGTGATGTGGACACCAAGGAACTTGAAACTCTTGACCCGCTCCACTCCAAGCACTTCATGGCTACCGACGTGAGTGCTACATGGCGGTAATCATTTAGGCAGGTTACCTTCGCTTCCTTGGGCACAGGGACTATGTAAGTATTACAGACACAGTCAGGGAGAGGTTGAAAATGTCAGTGAAGACACTTGCCAGTGTGTGCGCGCATGCTTTGAGTACACGCCCTGGTAATCCTTCTGGCCTAGCGGCGTTGTGAATGTTAACCTGTTTGAAGGTCTTCCTCACATCGGCTACTGAGGGCATTATCACATAGTCGTCCGGAACAGCTGGTGCTCTCATGCATGCTTCAGTATTGCTTGCCTTTAGCTAGCGCTGCCTATTTAAAAATAAGATGGAGAACAAGATATAGGACAAAAAATAGTTTTGTACCTGAGTAGTTCTGTACCTGAGTTTTGGCTCAGGTACAGCCGACTAGCAGTAGCTTACGCTACATACAAACCCCCCCAAAAAAACACTTAAATTCAAAGTATTGATATAATATTGAACAAAATAATATTGCGACATGCAACTGTATCAATATTTAACCCATCAGTAGTGTTTACCATGACTCACCATGGCGTTGGCGGTTTGGCTGGCCTGGTGCTGGGCGGCCTTAATCCTTGCCTGCAGGTGGGCAGGGGGGTGGAAGTACTTGCATTTGTCCCTGGAGCAGCGGCCCTTGATGTAGTCCATACAGACGATGACTGAGTTTTCACTGCCGTCCACCATGGCTGCCTCCATAGGGTGGGCATAGCGGCAGTCACCCTCGCCCCGCGTGCAGTTACCCCTCTGGAACTCACGACATACCTGGGTGGTGTTAGGGTGGGGTGGCACAGTCAGAGAAGGAGTTCGGACTACAGAACAAGAATGATTCTATTATATTCTATCATTCTATTTCTCTGCTACAGACTGGGCTACTGCAAAGACACAAACACACACAACACATACCTCCAGCTTGTCTGTCCGCATGTGTTTCTGCTGGGAGCTGCTGTTGCCCATGACCTGGAGGCCGGTGGGGCTCCCTGGGACCAGCAGGGGGGCCTGGTGTAGCAGCTCAGGCATCAGGCCCATCCCTGGACCCATGTGGCTCAGATACGGGCTGAACGCCATACTGGGACTGGTGGCCAGGGACGACATACTGGGAGTCATAGGGAACGTAGTCTGAGAGAGAAGGAGAGGTGGAGAGAGGGAGGAAATGAGGGGAGATCAGACAGAGAAACAGCCTGTGAACAGCCATGGTTCAAACTGTAGATACAGTGCCTTGCGAAAGTATTCGGCCCCCTTGAACTTTGCGACCTTTTGCCACATTTCAGGCTTCAAACATAAAGATATAAAACTGTATTTTTTTGTGAAGAATCAACAACAAGTGGGACACAATCATGAAGTGGAACAACATTTATTGGATATTTCAAACTTTTTTAACAAATCAAAAACTGAAAAATTGGGCGTGCAAAATTATTCAGCCCCTTTACTTTCAGTGCAGCAAACTCTCTCCAGAAGTTCAGTGAGGATCTCTGAATGATCCAATGTTGACCTAAATGACTAATGAAGATAAATACAATCCACCTGTGTGTAATCAAGTCTCCGTAAAAATGCACCTGCACTGTGATAGTCTCAAAGGTCCGTTAAAAGCGCAGAGAGCATCATGAAGAACAAGGAACACACCAGGCAGGTCCGAGATACTGTTGTGAAGAAGTTTAAAGCCGGATTTGGATACAAAAAGATTTCCCAAGCTTTAAACATCCCAAGGAGCACTGTGCAAGCGATAATATTGAAATAGAAGGAGTATCAGACCACTGCAAATCTACCAAGACCTGGCCGTCCCTCTAAACTTTCAGCTCATACAAGGAGAAGACTGATCAGAGATGCAGCCAAGAGGCCCATGATCACTCTGGATGAACTGCAGAGATCTACAGCTGAGGTGGGAGACTCTGTCCATAGGACAACAATCAGTCGTATATTGCACAAATCTGGCCTTTATGGAAGAGTGGCAAGAAGAAAGCAATTTCTTAAAGATATCCATAAAAAGTGTCATTTAAAGTTTGCCACAAGCCACCTGGGAGACACAACAAACATGTGGAAGAAGGTGCTCTGGTCAGATGAAACCAAAATTGAACTTTTTGGCAACAATGCAAAACGTTATGTTTGGCGTAAAAGCAACACAGCACATCACCCTGAACACACCATCCCCACTGTCAAACATGGTGGTGGCAGCATCATGGTTTGGGCCTGCTTTTCTTCAGCAGGGACAGGGAAGATGGTTAAAATTGATGGGTAGATGGATGGAGCCAAATACAGGACCATTCTGGAAGAAAACCTGATGGAGTCTGCAAAAGACCTGAGACTGGGACGGAGCTTTGTCTTCCAACAAGACAATGATCCAAAACATAAAGCAAAATCTACAATGGAATGGTTCAAAAATAAACATATCCAGGTGTTAGAATGGCCAAGTCAAAGTCCAGACCTGAATCCAATCGAGAATCTGTGGAAAGAACTGAAAACTGCTGTTCACAAATGCTCTCCATCCAACCTCACTGAGCTCGAGCTGTTTTGCAAGGAGGAATGGGAAAAAATGTCAGTCTCTCGATGTGCAAAACTGATAGAGACATACCCCAAGCGACTTACAGCTGTAATCGCAGCAAAAGGTGGCGCAACAAAGTATTAACTTAAGGGGGCTGAATAATTTTGCACGCCCAATTTTTCAGTTTTTGATTTGTTAAAAAAGTTCTAAATATCCAATAAATGTCGTTCCACTTCATGATTGTGTCCCACTTGTTGTTGATTCTTCACAAAAAAATAAAGTTTTATATCTTTATGTTTGAAGCCTGAAATGTGGCAAAAGGTCGCAAAGTTCAAGGGGGCCGAATACTTTCGCAAGGCACTGTAAATGGAGAAATATAACTGTGTAAATCAAATGTGTTGACTAAATAATGAGGATGGTTTGGTGTAGGCTACATACTATGCACTATACATGAAGTACTCACTGTGTAGTGTGGGCTACATAGTATGGACTATACATGAAGTACTCACTGTGCAGTGTGGGCTACATACTATGGACTATACATGAAGTACTCACTGTGTAGTGTGGACTACATACTATGGACTATACATGAAGTACTCACTTTGCAGTGTGGGCAACATACTATGGACTATACATGAAGTACTCACTGTGTAGTGTGGGCTACATTCTATGGACTATACATGAAGTACTCACTGTGTAGTGTGGGCTACATACTATGCACTATACATGAAGTACTCACTTTGTTGTGTGGGCTACATACTATGGACTATACATGAAGTACTCACTGTGTAGTGTGGGCTACATACTATGGACTATGCATGAAGTACTCACTGTGTAGTGTGGGCTACATACTATGGACTATACATGAATTACTCACTTTGTTGTGTGGGCTACATACTATGGACTATACATGAAGCACTCACTGTGCAGTGTGGGCAACATACTATGGACTATACATGAAGTACTCACTGTGTAGTGTGGGCTACATTCTATGGACTATACATTAAGTACTCACTTTGTTGTGTGGGCTACATACTATGGACTATACATGAAGTACTCACTTTGTTGTGTGGGCAACATACTATGGACTATACATGAAGTACTCACTGTGTAGTGTGGGCTACATACTATGGACTATACATGAATTACTCACTTTGTTGTGTGGGCTACATACTATGGACTATACATGAAGTACTCACTGTGCAGTGTGGGCAACATACTATGGACTATACATGAAGTACTCACTGTGTAGTGTGGGCTACATACTATGGACTATACATGAAGTACTCACTTTGTTGTGTGGGCTACATACTATGGACTATACATGAAGTACTCACTGTGTAGTGTGGGCTACATTCTATGGACTATACATGAAGTACTCACTGTGTAGTGTGGGCTACATACTATGCACTATACATGAAGTACTCACTTTGTTGTGTGGGCTACATACTATGGACTATACATGAAGTACTCACTGTGTAGTGTGGGCTACATACTATGGACTATACATGAAGTACTCACTGTGTAGTGTGGGCTACATACTATGCACTATACATGAAGTACTCACTGTGTAGTGTGGGCTATTCACTATGGGCTGCAACTGGGCTCCTGGCAGCATGAACTGCATCTGTTGGGCCAACATGGCCGCTGCTGTCTTCTGCTGGATCAGGTTGTTTCTCCCGTTGATCTCCAGCTGGGTCTTGAGGTGGGGAGGGGGGTGCAGGTACTTACAGTTGTCACGCGTGCAGCGTCCCTGGGGAGGGGGAGAGAAGAGAGAGCGGCTGAGTTGTGGTGCATCGTAGCTAATGAATTGCGGCATCTCTTAGCTATTTAGATTTAGGAGAGATGAACCGGAGTGACATGAAGATGAGAGTAATGTGATTGGGGGATCAATCACTCTGGGGTTCCCCTGACAGGACAGCCATAAAGACAACAAGATGGAGACCTCCATGTCATTTAGGAGGAAAAGCTGTTCAAGCTCTATCACATGGGGTACATCCCAAATGCACTCTATTCTCTATATAGTGTACTACTTCTGACCAGGGCACATAGGGCTTGCAGTATACAGTATAAGTAATAGGGTGCCATTTGGGATACTCACCCTTGAAGTGAAGTGCATTACTTGAGGTGTAAATGGTCAAACATGGGATAAAGTAGAAATTCAGTAAAGCCCATTTTGAGATAGAAAATCCCTCACTGAATATCACACAGTAGATAGTGATATAGGCAGTAAGTCATAAGAGACAGTACATGCAAGGTAATTAACACCAACATAGAACTCACTTTGGAGTGTTTTATTTTGTAATATATCCCAACTGGGAGTATCGAGGACATTGAGAGAAAAAAGTGCAGGGAATGAAATTACTGTTTAATTCTACCTCTTAATTGACATAGTACTATCTCTGAACCAAATTAAAATGTTAGTAACAATTACACTATGTACCCAGGTATTCAAGGATTTTCTATTTTTATTGACAAATTAAGTGTTATTGAAATAGCGCCTGTTGTGTGTCTGCCAGGATTCACTATTTTCACCTTTGCACAGTTATGTTCGTGGTACCATGCTGACAAAGGGTAAACTCAGGGGAATAGGGTGTCCTAATTGACACCCTATTCCCTAAGTAGTGCACTACTTTTGACCAGAGCTCTATGCATACAATTTGGAACAGATCCAGGGTAAAGAAAACACATGCTACAATCTCACCCTGGTCCTAAATCAGGCCAGACCTTATAGCCATATACCCAGTGCAGATGTCGGATCTTAACTTGATCACAGAGAATTTTCCTGCTGAGCCAGGAAATGTTGTGATTTCCTGAAAATCAGCAGTTGTCTTTCTCTCCATGCAGAGGCAGTCAAGTCATTGAGATCAGGGCTTAATGTCATTGTGGCCGAGCGACAACATTAAGAACATACAGCTGGTGGGGTTATACACTCCATCGGCAGGACAGAACAGCAGCCTCTGGTAAGACACGGGACGGGGGCCTATGTATATATGTGAACAACAGCTGGGGCACAATATCTAAGGAAGTCTCAAGGTTTTTCTCGCCTGATGTAGAGTATCTCATGATAAGCTGTAGACCACACTATCTACCTAGAGAGTTTCAACTGTATTTTTTGTAATTGTCTACATACCACCACAGACCGATGCTGGCACTAAAACCGCGCTCAATGAGCTGTATACTGCCATAAGCAAACAGGAAAACGCTCATCCAGAGGTGGCGCTCCTAGTGGCCGGGGACTTTAATGCAGGGAAACTTAAATCAGTCTTACCTCATTTCTACCAGCATGTTAAATGTGCAACTAGAGGGGGAAAAAAATCTAGACCACCTTTACTCCACATACAGAGAAGCATACAAAGCTCTCCCTCGCCCTCCATTTGGCAAATCTGACCATAATTCTATCCTCCTGATTCCTGCTTACAAGCCAAATTTGAAGCAGGAAGCACCAGTGACTAGGTCAAAAAATTACTGGACTGCATTGGTAGCACAGACTGGAATATGTTCCGGGATTCTTCCGATGACATTGAGGAGTACACCACATCAGTCAATGGATTTATCAATAAGTGCATCGAGGACGCCGTCCTCACAGTGACTGTACGTACATACCCTAACCAGAAGCCATGGATTACAGGCAACATTCGCACTGAGCTAAACGGTAGATCTGCTGCATTCAAATAGTTGGACTCTAATCCTTAAGCTTATAAGAAATCCTGCTATGCCCTCCGACGAACTATCAAACAGGAAAAGCGTCAATACTGGATTAACCTCATGAAATTCTGGGGGCAGTATTTCATTTTTGGATGAAAAACGTTCCCGTTTTAAACAAGATATTTTGTCACGAAAAGATGCTCGACTATGCATATAATTGACAGCTTTGGAAAGAAAACACTCTGACGTTTCCAAAACTGCAAAGATATTGTCTGTGAGTGCCACAGAACTAATGCTACAGGCGAAACCAAGATGAAATTTCATACAGGAAGTGAGACAGATTTTTGAGGCGCTGTGTACCAATGTCTCCTTATATGGCTGTGAATGCGCAAGGAGAGAGCCTACACTTTCCCCAAGGTGTTTGCAGCATTGTGACGTATTTGTAGGCATATCATTGGAAAATTGACCATAAGAGACTACATTTACCAGGTGTCCTCCGTCGAAACTATTGCGCAATCTCCAGGTGCGCGCATTTTTCCATTTTGAACAGAGGAGAAACCAAACTGCCAGGAGTGACTTATCATCGAATAGATATGTGAAAAACACCTTGAGGATTGATTCTAAACAACATTTGCCATGTTTCTGTCGATATTACGGAGTTAATTTTGAAAAAAGTTTGCGTTGTTATGACTGAATTTTCGTTTTTTTTTTTCTCAGCCAAACGTGAAGAACAAAACAGAGCGATTTCTCCTACACAAATAATCTTTTTGGAAAAACTGAACATTTGCTATCTAACTGAGAGTCTCCTCATTGAAAACATCTGAAGTTCTTCAAAGGTAAATCATTTTATTTGAATGCTTTTCTTGTTTTTGTGAAAATGTTGCATGCTGATTGCTAGGCTTAATGGTATGCTAGCTATCAATACCCTTACACAAATGCTTGTTTAGCTATGGTTCAAAAGCATATTTTGAAAATCTGAGATGACAGTGTTGTTAACAAAAGGCTAAGCTTGAGAGATAATATATTTATTTCATTTCATTCGCGATTTTCATGAATAGTTAACGTTGCGTTATGGTAATGAGCTTGAGGCTATAAATAGGATCCCGGATCCGGGTTTGCTCGTCGCAACAGGTTAAGATCGATTCATACTACACCGGCTCCGAAGCTTGTCGGATGTGGCAGGGCTTGCAAACTATTACAGACTACAAAGGGAAGCACAGCCGAGAGCTGCCCAGTGACACGAGCCTACCAGACGAGCTAAATAACTTCTGTGTTCACTTCGAGGCAAGTAACACTGAAACATGCATGAGAGCATCAGCTGATTCCGGACAACTGTGTGATCACGCTCTCCCCAGCCGATGTGAGTTAAGACCTTCAAACAGGTCAACATTCACAAGGCCGCAGGGCTAGACGGATTACCAGGACGTGTACTCTGAGCATGTGCTGACCAACTGCAAGTGTCTTCACTGACATTTTCAACCTGTCTATGACCGAGTCTGTAATACCAACATGTTTCAAGCAGACCACCATAGTCCCTGTGCCCAAGAACACTAAGGTAACCTGCCTAAATGACTACCGACCTGTAGCACTCACGTCTGTAGACATGAAATGCTTTGAAAGGCTGGTCATGGCTCACATCAACACCATTATCCCAGAAACGCTAGACCCACTCCAATTTGCATACCGCACCAACAGATCCACAGATGATGCAATCTCTATTGCACTCCACACTGCCCTTTCACACCTGGACAAAAGGAACACCTATGTGAGAATGCTATTCACCGACTACAGCTCAGTGTCCAACACCATAGTGTCCTCAAAGCTCATCACTAAGCCAAGGAACCTGGGACTAAACACCTCCCTCTGCAACTGGATCCTGGACCTCCTTAAGGGCGGCCCCAGGTGGTAAAGGTAGGTAACAACACATCCGCAACGCTGATCCTCAACACGGAGGCCTCTCAGGGGTGCATGCTCAGTCTCCGTCTGTACTCCCTGTTCACTCATGACTGCACGGCCATGCACAACTCCAACACCATCATTAAGTTTGCTGATGACACAAAAGTGGTAGGCCTGATCACCGACAATGGGAGGAGGTCAGAGACCTGACCATGTGGTGCAAGGACAACAACCTATCCCTCAACGTGATCCAGACAAAGGAGATGATTGTGGACTACAGGAAAAGGAGGACCAAGCACGCCCCCATTCTCATCGACAGGACTGTAGTGGAGCAGGTTGAGTGCCTTGGTGTCCACACCAATAAACTAACATGGTCCAAGCACACCAAGACAGTCGTGAAGAGGGCACGACAAAACCTTTTTTTTTCTTGATTTCTTACTTATCTATTCTTTACACTTACTTTTTCTTGAAACTGCATTGTTGGTTAAGGGCTTGTAAGTAAGCATTTCACTGTTGTATTCGCGCATGTGACAAATCAAATTTGATTTGATGTTTATGCATTTGAGCCTATCCAAAGACGATTTAGTTGAGCTAAGACAGTGGTCTTTGATATGTAAATGGTCAGTGTATTCTTTTTACTTCTTGAAAATGATTAACTTGTGGGTCTAATGGGCTCCCAAGTCTAATGGGCTCCGATAGGGCAGCGCACAATTGGCCCGGCGTCATTGTAAATATGAAATTGTTCTTAACTGACTTGCCTAGTTAAATAAAAACAAATATTTAAAAAATGTGGGCTCATGCTGGTCACTAGATCTCCCAGCACTCATGGAGTGTGCTGCTTAGACCATTGCACTATGGCAATTCACAATGCTCTAGCAAGCACAGAGAAAACTATGAATTATGTAAGAGGGTGATGATGTGGTAGGCACAGCTTGTCCCATGAATTAATCACAAAAATTGAGGATGAGATGATAACTGCGAAACAAACATTCTGGATAATCTAGAGAATCTGGAACTATTTATTGATCAGCATTATGATATGCTTGAAAAACAAACGGATACATCGAAGCGAACAAGAAAATACCTTTCTGCTAGCGAAACGGGAGCAAAGTCGTTGTCTAAAATTCCAAACTTAACATTGGAGGGGGACGTTTTTATAACGGTCTCCAGAAGAGAGAGCATTGCTTACAAGCACGAGCAAGCAGTTTAAAAAACTGTCTCTATTGCCAGGCCTACTGGGGGAGGTTGAGGCCTTAAAAACAGGAATGGATTACAGTAATAATGTGATGGAAGAAAAAAAAACGAGCGGAAAATAAGATATTGAAAGCTACCGTGGACTCCCTAAAAGACACGACAGAGAGGCTACGGTATGATAATGAAAACCAAATTACTTGATCTAAAGTGCACAAGTATGATAAATAATATTGTTATAATGGGAATAGAGGAGGATGAAAACAAAAACTATCAGTCAACGGAGGAAAAAGTCAAGGTGTTCATGAAACCTAATCTCAAGATGGCGGACGAACAGGTGGAAACAATTGATTTTCAAAGAGCTCACCGTTTTGGTGGAAGAACAGAGGGAAGGCCCCGTCCAATCGTAGCTATGCTAACCCACTACAAAATGAAAATTGCCTTGTTACAACAGGGTAGGGATTTGAAGAACTCCCCATTCTCTATTAATGAACAATTTCCTCATGAAAAAGTGAAGAGACGATGTGCCCTGTACCCCCCTTTCAAAAGGCTCTGAGCAGAGTACCAGAATGCTTGTCTAGTGGTCGATAAATGATGTGTAAATAATAAAATGTTCAAGGACTGGAAGATTACAACGTGGCTGTGAGTGTAGCTATCTCTTGTTGAAGTGGTCCCGGTGACATATTTGCACCGCATTATACAGTACAAATATGGATTCATAGATAAAAAATTAAAAAATGTGTTTGTTGCATGAACAACTTTATTTTTGTTTTTATTCATGCATTATGGAACCGTGAACTATGTGGACTTAAAATAAGGTTGTATTTATGGTAATGCAGAATGGGTATGATGAACTGATCCTCTTTCTATTAAGGCATTATGGAACTTTGGGCTATATGGACGTAAAGTCAGGTTTTGATTTAGGGGAAGGCAGGATGTGTAAGGCTGACCTGTTCTTTCTTTATGATTCATTCATGTATTTCATTTGAAGACTGTGCATTAGAAATACCAGGGTAGTTTTTTGTTGTTGAATATGATATGTCCTAATTGTAGAAGTTGGGTATATTATGACTTAAAAGCTGTTATATAAGTGTGGCCCTTGTTCGGAATGAATCGGAATGATTAGCTTTAAAGATAAAACTGAATAAATATGAATAGATGTATTATATAGGATAAAGGATTATATAATTATAAACCTGCCCAGGTTTTCTATTGGAATAGGCCTATACAATCCTAAAATAATTGGCATTACCCTTTTACATTTAAAAAATAAATCTCAATATAAAATGTAAATTATGATTATTCATCCGATACACACCGGCAAATGGATGGATTAGGTATTGTCAACAGGGTGGTTGTCTCTAGTGTGTGGCAGGCTGGTTAACACTGGGATAAAGTGATTCAAGTTAACGGTAGAACTAATACAGTAATTGGCTTATGGAAGCACTTCTCTAAGCGAGAGAAAAGTATATTATATATTTCAATATAAGCTATTTATGCTGCATTTTATATTCTTGTTCCTAATTCCTAGGTGTAAAACAGCCAAGGAGATAGAGCAACAACCCTGGAATAAGGGTGTCACGTTCTGACCTTTATTTCCTTTGTTTTGTATTTATTTAGTATGGTCAGGGCGTGAGTTGGGTGGGCAGTCTATGTTTGATTTTCTATGATTTGGGGATTTCTATGTTTCGGCCTAGTATGGTTCTCAATCAGAGGCAGGTGTCATTAGTTGTCTCTGATTGAGAATCATACTTAGGTAGCCTGGGTTGCACTGTTTGTTTGTGGGTGATTGTCTATGTTAGTGGCTTGTGTCAGCACAGGTCTCATTTGTAGCTTCACGGTCGTCATTGGTTTATTGTTTTTGTATTGTGTTGCAGTGTTCGGTGTTTTCTTTATTAAAATTCAAGATGAACACATACCACGCTGCATTTTGGTCCTCTGATCCTTCTCGCCTCTCCTCTTCAGATGAAGAGGAGGATGACTGTGACAAAGGGTGGAGAGAGGGTGCGTTTTACAGGTTTACTCGCTCTGGATTGTCAGTACTGTTCTTGGCTGCCGTGGCTGTGTCGGAAACGATTGTCAGTTGAACTTGAGTATGCCTTCCCATAAGATAGTGCCTGGATTTGGCTTGCGGTCGGCTCTGGCACAGCCATGGCACGATACAACAGGATATAATGTGATGCCTAAGACACATTATTACTTGAAGCCGTTAGAATCTATGTTCCTCTTTCCTTCTTCCTTTTTGTCAGAATACAACAGGATATAATGAGGACTATATGAAATATGTCTTGAATGTAATGGACATAAAAAAAGGGACTGGTCTTACGATATATTTAGGTTGTTTTCTCTTCTTTTTAAATTATTTTTTTATGAACAATTGAATCCAATGAACTGAGCAGGCTGGGCTGACATGCTTACAGCCTGGCTAGGACTTTATAATATGAGCATGCATGTATAAGATTGTTATTATTTATATTACCTATTATTGTTACTCTGTTACTTTTTTCCATGTGTAAAGGATCTCGTCCTCCTCTTCGGAGGAGTAGCAAGAAGGACCGGAGGACCAATTTGCAGGTAAATGGTGGTAAGTGTTCATAATGTAATATTTAAGGAATCAAACTGAACACTGAAATACAAAAAAACAATCAAGTGAACGAACGAAAACCGAAACAGTCCTGTCTGGCGACATACACAGACAGAAAATAAACACCCACGAAACACATGTGGAAAAAGGCTACCCAAGTATGATTCTCAATCAGGGACAACTAACAACACCTGCCTCTGATTGAGAACCATACTAGGCCGAACACAGAAACCAACATAGAAAAACAAACAGACTGCCCACCCCAACTCACGCCCTGACCCACTAAAATAAAGACAAAACAAAGGAACTAAGGTCAGAACGTGACACCATGTTATTTGGTTATTCGGGGGGAGGTTTTAGTGGGTGGAATATTAGGACAATTGGAGGTTTACAAAGTTGCAGCTACAGTATGCTCAACAGTGCAAATATTATGGTACAGCTACAGCTATACGGACACTTAATCATCATGGTGCTTTTTAATGGTAAGTTTACAAACATTGGTTGCAGTACTATAATTGAAACATGGGTATCATTATGGTAAGTGGGGAAATAAGTATAGCAAGTTATAATTGCAATATCAATTGCTTACAGGAAACTCATTCTACAAATCTAGATGAGGTTGGGTGGAAAAAGGACTCTGAGGGAGAAATATATTTTTTGTCACGGGCAAAGAAACTCAAAAGGGGTGATTGTGCAAACTGATCAACAAGGAAGATGGATTATTTTAAATATACTATTGGACCAAAAACAGATCTGGCGATCTACACTTTTTCAAAAATATAATAATCTATTGAGCTCACAAGCAACCAAATAATCTATTATTACAGTGGGAGATTATAATACTGTTTTAAGAAACTCAGTGGATCGTAAAGGAAATCATTTTACAAACTATCACCCTCAAGCACTTAAGGAGATTACAAAGATCATGGATACATTAGAACTACTGGATATATGGAGGCTGAAAAACCCTGACCTAGTGAGATGTATATGGAGGAGGCTTCATCAAGCTAGCCGTCTTGATTACCTCCTAGTCTCATTCTTGCTGGCATCAAAAGTTTTAAAAAGTATTAATAGGAGACTGAATGCGATCGGACCACCATCTAATTGGCCTCCATATGACTCTTACAGAATTAATTAAAAACTAAAAGAAGTGGAGGTACTTATTCAAGAACGATCAAGTGTAATGTATTACAAAAATACAGCGAATTGGATGGAATCTTGAATCTTCAACACAGAAATTCTACCAAAAAAAGAATTTACAGAAACTCGTCACAAATGATGGAGTTATTTTGATTGACCAAATGTTATTTTGAAAGAGGAAGGAAAATATTTGAAGCATGTTTTCTTTTCAGTCTCCTCTATGTCCACTGAATGGTGTTAAATGTGAGTATTGATTTCCTAATAGTAATAATAATAATAATAATAATAATAATAATAATGTAAAATTAACACATTTACAGAAAGAACAGTGTGAAGGCCAATTTACAGAAGAGGAACTTTGTGAAGCAATAAAACATTTTCAGTCTGGAAAAACATGCCAAGAGTGTGCAAAGCTGTCATCAATGCAAAGGGGGGATACTTTGAAGAATCTAAAATTTAAAATACATTTTGATTTGTTGAACACTTTTTTGGTTACTACATGAGTCCCACAAATGTTATTACATAGTTTTAATGTCTTCACTATTATTCTACAATGTAGAAAATAGAAAAATAAAGAAAACCCCTGGAATGAGTATGTCCAAACTTGGCTGGTACTGTACATCTACCCCCTATAAATATGTACATTTATTATAATCCACATAAAAATTAACACAAGACTTGCTGTAGCCTGCACGTAACCTACATGAGTTACAATGTAGGTATGGTACTGCATTGCATACAAACACTGCTTCCAGCTGCCCCTTGGTGGCGATTCTAAATATTTATTCAGCTATTAAAATCCTCCTGCTGCAGGATTATTTTCCTCCTGTGACAAAAATAGGTCAAATTAAGATCCAACATCTGGTATGTTTTCAGTCTACCAAGTAAGCAGCTTTTCAAAGGACAAACATCTCAAACCATGTGACTAATTGAGGGAGGGAGACATGCATGCACACCCACACCATGTTGTGTAGTAGAGAAGGAGAGCAGAGACCAGCAAAGCCACTATGTTACCTTATTAAAGGGAAAGCCCCGCCTTATCTCAGCTCACTGGTCACCATAGCAGCACCCACTCGTAGCACACGCTCCAGCAGATATATCTCCCTGGTCACCCCCAAAGCTAATTCTTCCTTTGGTCGTCTTTCCTTCCAGTTCTCTGCTGCCCATGACTAGAACGAATTGCAGAAATCTCTGAAACTGGAGACTCACATCTCCCTCACTAGCTTTAAGCACCAGCTGTCAGAGCAGTTTACAGATCACTGTACCTGTACTTAGCCTATCTGTAAACAGCCCATCTATCTACCTACCTCATCCCCATACTGGTATTTATTTAGCTCCTTTGCACCCCAGTATCTCTACCTGCACATTAATCTTCTGCCGATCGACCATTCCAGTGTTTATTTGCTATATTGTAATTACTTCGCCACCATGGCCTATTTATTTCCTTAACTTACCTCATTTGCACTCACTGTATATAGACTTTTTGTTTTATTTTGTTCTACTGTATTATTGACTGTATGTTTGTTTTACTCCATGTGTAACTCTGTGTTGTTGTATGTGTCGAATTGCTACGCTTTATCTTGGCCAGGTCGCAGTTGCAAATGAGAACATGTTCTCAACTAGCCTACCTGGTTAAATAAAGGTGTTCTCAACTAGCCTACCTGGTTAAATAAAGGTGAAATAAAATAAATCAATCAAAAATGAGACTTGGAGAGATGCAGTGAAATGTGTTGTTTTACAGGGTCAGCCATTGTAGTACAGCACCCCTGGAGCAAATTAGGCTTAAGTGCCTTTCTCAAGGGCACATCAACCGATTTGTCACCTTGTCGGCTCAGGTATTCAAACCAGCGACCTTTGGGTTAGTGGCTCAACACTCTAACTGATAGACTACCTGCCACCCAGATGCTGGCTCAACATTCAAAATGTAGGTTCCACTACATTGCTTATTTATTTTATTAGGCAAGTCAGTGAAGAACAAATCATTATTTACAATGACAGCCTACCCCGGCCAAACCAGGACGATGCTGGGCCAATTGTGTGCCGCCCTATGGGATTCCCAATCTCAGCCGGTTGTGATAGAGCCTGGATTCAAACCAGGGTGTCTGTAGTGACACCTCTAGCACTGAGAAGCAGTGTCTTAGACCACTGCGCCAGTCGGGAGCCCAATGTCACACTCATTTTCTGTAAGCCTATAGCCTAAATACATAGACAATCATTAGTCTTAACAGGCTGTTCTTTAAGCACTTCTCTGAAAATATGCTTTTACACATTCTAAAATAGAAAATAGATAACCTGCTATGTTGTTTGTGAGGGCAATCATTTCATAAGTCCTTCTTAAAGTGTCAAGTGAAACAAGCATGCTCCCCACTCGTTTCTGTAAAAAGATGAAGGATGGGGCTGGAGAAATGTAACCACTCTCACATTCATAGACAAAGCTATGGATGCAAGGACTGACATCCATAACTTCTAAATGATAGTTTTAACCATGTTTGAAGGCTATATAATGTTAGTTTACATTTACTTCTTTAATTACAAAACATTGGAGTGAAACAAGCTTATATTTTGGGTTTTAATGGGGTACGACAGTTGAACTAAGATCATGGGGCATTTCTAAGTTATAATCTTCAAGAATCAATGTGTTCATTTCATGAATTCAGCTGTCCAAAAGGGATAAAGCAACTGTAGATTGCCCCTTTAAAATACTTAAACTCTAATTTCTGGCCTCTTTACAACAAGCCTATATATAACATTATCCATGTATCTTGTTGTTAAATGTAATTCAATGTATTGTAAATGTCCTCTGCTGTACCCTCTCCCTCCAATCTAATAACACTTCATGGGGTGTTGGTGGAGGAGGGGGGAGGAGTAGAGGATGGGAGGAGAAGAGGAGGGGAGGAGGAGGGGAGAGGAGTAGAGGATGGGAGGAGAAGAGGATGGGAGGAGAAGAGGAGGGGAGGAGGAGGGGGCAGGTGTAGAGGATGGAAAGAGGGGGAATGGTGGAGGATGGGGGGAGGAGTAGAGGATGGGGGGAGAAGAGGAGGGGAGGAGGAGGGGGGAGGTGTAGAGGATGGGAGGAGGAGGGGGGAGTAGAGGATGGGAGGAGGAGGGGGGAGGAGTAGAGGATGGAAAGAGGGGGAATGGTGGAGAATGGCGGGAGGAGTAGAGGATGGGGGGAGAAGAGGAGGGGAGGATGGGACGAGGAGGAGGGTGGTTGGTGCAGGAACACTGCAGGTGAAAGCAGAGACTCAAGAGGAAGGAAGGAAACTGCAGTCCCCATTAAACTCCTGGGCTGGCAGCAGCTGTCCCTCCCTCCCTCCCTCCTTGCAGATGAGCTGTTAAACCCCTAAACAGGCTCCAGTCATAATCAACCCCCCCCCCCCCCCCCTCTCCCCCACCCCTGCCTTCCACCAGCCCTCCTCCGCCTCATGCCCTCCCTGCCAGGAGGCCAGTAGGGAGGCAGCCAGCAGGGATTGGGACTAGCGAGGTAGTGATGTCACAGAGGGGAGACAGTAATGGTGATGGATGGAGTCGCGCTGTGATGAGGACACTGAGAGGACATCTGAACAGGAAGTGCTGGTGTGTGTGAGCTCTGGACTGGTAGGACGCAGCTTGAAGGGTAGGAAGAGGAGAGTCACACTGTCTCCTATATCACCACCCAGGTGTTTTTCTTTTACAGAGCATTATATACAGCGCATTGGGAAAGTATTCAGACCCCTTGACTTTTTTCAAATTTAGTTACGTTACAGCCTTATTCTAAAATGTATTAAATCGTTTTTTCCCCCTCATCAATATACACACAATACCCCGAAGTATCAGACCCTTTACTCAGTACTTTGTTGAAGCTCATTTGGCAGCGATTACAGCCTCTAGTCTTCTTGGGTATGACCCTACAAGCTTGGCACACCTGTAATTGGGGAGTTTCTCACATTCTTCTGTGCAGATCCTCTCAAGCTCTGTCAGGTTGGATGGGGAGTGTCGCTGCACAGCTTTTTTTTAGGTCTCTCCAGTGATGTTCGATTGGAGCAGTTTTTTTATCAAGGATCTCTCTGTACTTTGCTCTGTTCATCTTTCCCTCAATCCTGACTAGTCTCCCAGTCCCTGCCACTGAAAAACATCCCCACAGCATGATACTGCCACCACCATGCTTCACTGTAGGGATGGTGCCAGGTTTCCTCCAGACGTTGGCATTCAGGCCAAAGAGTTAAATCTTGGTTTCATCAGACCAGAGAATCTTGTTTCTCATGGTCTGAGAGTCTTTATGTGTCTTTTGGCTGTCATGCCACTCTAGCATAAAGGCCTGCTTGGTGGAATGCTACAGAGATGTTAGTCCTTCTGGAAGTTTATCCCATCTCCACAGAGGAACTCTAGAGCTTTGTCAGAGTGACTATTGGGTTCTTGGTCACCTCCCAGACCAAGGACCTTCTCCCCTGATTGGTCAGTTTGGCTGGCCAGCCAGCTCTAGGAAGAGTCTTGGTGGTTCCAAACTTCTTCCATTTAAGAATGATGGAGGCCACTGGGTTCTTGGGGACCTTCAATGCTACAGAAATGTCTTGGTACCCTTCCCCAGATCTGTGCCTCGACACAATGCTGTCACGGAGCTCTACGGACATTGATTCGGTTTAATTTTTGCTCTGACATGCACTGTCAAATGTGGGACCTTATATAGACAGGTGTGTGACTTTCCAAATCATGTCCAAACAATTAAATTTACCACAAGTGGACTCCAATCAAGTTGGTTAAGCATCTCAAGGATGATCAATGGAAACAGGATGCACCAGAGCTTAATTTCGAGTCTCATAGCAAAGGGTCTGAATTCTTAAGTAAATAAGGTATTTATTTTATTTTAACCTGCTTTTGGTTTTTCATTATGGGGTTTTGTGTGTAGATTGATGAGGCATTTGTTTTATTAAATCAATTCTTGGATAAGGCTGTAACGTAACAAAATGTTGAAAACGTCAAGGGGTCTGAATACTTTCTGAATGCACTGTATATCACCACCCATGGGGTTGTTCACAGAGCATTATATATCACGACCCAGGGTTTTGTTCACAGAGCATTATATATATCACCACCAAGGGGGTTGTTCACAGATCATTCTATATATCACCACCCAGGGGGTTGTTCACAGAGCATTATATACTTCACCACCCAGGGGTTTGTTCACAGAGCATTATATATATCACCACCCAGGGGGTTGTTCACAGATCATTATATATATCACCACCAAGGGGGTTGTTCACAGATCATTATATATATCACCACCCAGGGGGTTGTTCACAGATCATTCTATATATCACCACCCAGGGGGTTGTTCACAGAGCATTATATACTTCACCACCCAGGGGTTTGTTCACAGAGCATTATATATATCACCACCCAGGGGGTTGTTCACAGAGCATTATATATTTCACCACCCAGGGGGTTGTTCCCAGAACATTATATATATCACCACCCAGGGGGTTGTTCACAGAACATTATATATATCACCACCCAGGGGGTTGTTCACAGAACATTATATATATCACCACCCAGGGGGTTGTTCACAGAGCATTATATATATATCACCACCCAGGGGGTTGTTCACAGAACATTATATATATCACCACCCAGGGGGTTGTTCAAAGAGCATTATATATATTTCACCACCGAGGGGGTTGTTCACAGAGCATGATATATATTTCACCACCCAGGGGGTTGTTCACAGAGCATGATATATATTTCACCACCCAGGGGGTTGTTCACAGAGCATTATATATATATATCACCACCCAGGGGGTTGTTCACAGAGCATTATATATATATCACCACCCAGGGGGTTGTTCACAGAACATTATATATATCACCACCCAGGGGGTTGTTCACAAAGCATTATATATATCACCACCCAGTGGGTTGTTCACAGAACATTATATATATCACCACCCAGGGGGTTGTTCACAGAACATTATATATATCACCACCCAGGGGGTTGTTCACAAAGCATTATATATATCACCACCCAGTGGGTTGTTCACAGAACATTATATATATCACCACCCAGGGGGTTGTTCACAGAACATTATATATATCACCTAGAGAGGGCAAGCTTTTTCAGGGATGTCAGTAATGAGAGCTCATTATGGACGTATCGAAGGCCTTGGACACTGTTGACTATGCCCTGCTGTTGCATAGATGAAAAAAGGTTGGTTTAAGCGTTGATGCATTGGATTGGTGCCAGAACTACCTTTCTGACAGAACACAGTGTGTAGCACAGGAGGGTAATTAAATCAGATTTTCGTGGGTTACAAAAGAGTTCGCCGGGGCTCAATTTTAGGTCTGATCCTTTTTACACTGCACATACATGATATAGGGAAGACCTCTGACTGCAAATCTCCATCTGTATGCTGATGACACAAGTATTTATTCTAGCGCATAAAGATGGAGTCACTTGCAGATTTTAACAATAAAAGGCCAGCAAATTGATAGGGTCAACTCCTATAAGTATCTTGGGATTTGGTTAGATGAAAAGCTCAATTTTAAACAGCACATTGATACTCAGGCTGACTGGCTCTCATTTAGGCAAATGAGAAATAAGTGCATTCGGGCTATCCGGAAGGCCAAAGTTAGTTACTTTAAGGAACAGTTCTCTCTCTGTGGGTCTAACCCCAAGAAGTTCTGGAATATGGTTTTAAACAGCAGCTTTAAACAGTTCTGAAGAATAAACCATCCTCCTCACAGCTGCCCATGTCCCTTAATGTTGAATATGTGGTTGTTACTGACAAGAAGGACATGGCTGAGCTCTTTAATCACCACTTCATTAAGTCAGGATTCCTATTTGACTCAGCCATGCTTCCTTGCCAGTCCAACATTTCCTCATCTCCCACCCTTTCTAATGCGACTATCCCTGATGCTGCTCCCTCTTTTTCCCCTGCCACGCTACAAAGTTTCTCCCTGCAGGCGGTCACTGAGTCCGAGGTGCTTAAGGAGCTCCTTAAACTTGACCCCAACAAAAACATCTGGGCCAGATGGTTTAGACGCTTTCTTCTTTAAGGTTGCTGCCCCTATCATCGCCAAGCCTGTCTCTCCTCTCTAGAGAGGTTCCCATTGCTTGGAAGGCAGCCACTGGGCATCCTTTATTTAAAGGGCGAGACCAAGCTGATCCTAACTGTTATAGGCATATTTCTATTTTGCCCTGTTTATCAAAAGTGTTGGAAAAACTTGTCAATAATCAACTCACTGGCTTTCTTGATATCTATAGTATTCTCTTCGGTTTGCAATCTGGTTTCCACTTAGGTTATGGATGTGTCACTGCAACCTTAAGGTCCTCAATGATGTCACCATTACCCTTGATTCTAAGAAATGTTGTGCTGCTGTTTTTATTTACTTGGCCAAAGCTTTTTTTTTTTTTTTTTAATTTTACCCCCTTTTTTTCTCCCCAATTTCGTAGTATCCAATTGTTGTAGTAGCTACTATCTTGTCTCATCGCTACAACTCCCGTACGGGCTCGGGAGAGACGAAGGTTGAAAGTCATGCGTCCTCCGATACACAACCAACCAAGCCGCTGCTTCTTTAACACAGCGCACATCCAACCCGGAAGCCAGCCGCACCAATGCGCCGGAGGAAACACCGTGCACCTGGCCACCTTGGCTAGCGTACACTGCGCCCAGCCCGCCACAGGAGTCGCTGGTGCGCGATGAGACAAGGACACCCCTACCGACCAAGCCCTCCCTAACCCGGGCGACGCTAGGCCAATTGTGCGTCGCCCCACGGACCTCCCGGTCGCGGCCGGTTACGACAGAGCCTGGGCGCGAACCCAGGACTCTGATGGCACAGCTGGCGCTGCAGTACAGCGCCCTTAACCACTGCGCCACCCGGGAGGCCTTGGCCAAAGCTTTTGATACGGTAGACCATTCCATTCTTGTGGGCCGGATAAGGAGTATTGCTGTCTCTGCGGGGTCTTTGGCCTGGTTTCCTAACTACCTCTCTCAAAAAGTGCAGAGTATAAAGTCAAAACATCTGCTGTCTCAGCCACTGCCTGTCACCAAGGGAGTACCCCAAGGCTCAACCCTAGGCCCCACGCTCTTCTCAATTTACATCAACAACATAGCACAAGCAGTAGGAAGCGCTCTCATCAATTTATATGAAGATGATACAGTCTTATACTCAGCTGGCCCCTCCCCGGATTTTGTGTTAAATGCTCTACAATAAAGCTTTCTTAGTATCCAACAAGCTTTCTCTGTCCTTAACCTTGTTCTGAACAACTCTAAAACAAAGGTCATGTGGTTTGGTAGCAAGAATGCCCCTCTCCCCACCGGTGTGATTACTACCTCTGAGGGTTTAGCGCTTGAGGTAGTCACCTCATACAAGTACTTGGGAGTACGGTTAGACGGTAGACTGTCCTCTTAGCACATATCAAATCTGCAGGCTAAAGTTAAATCTAGACTTGGTTTCCTCTATCATAATCATTCCTCTTTCACCCCAGCTGCCAAACTAACCCTGATTCAGATGACCATCCTACCCATGCTAGAATACGGAGACATAATTTATCGATTGGCAGGTAAGGGTGCTCTCGAGCGGCTAGATGTTCTTTACCATTCGGCCATTAGATTTGCCACCAATGTTCCTTATTGGACACTTCACTGCACTCTATACTCTTCTATAAACTGGTCATCTCTGTATACCCATCGCAAGACCCACTGGTTGATGCTTATTTATAAAACCCTCTTAGGCCTCACTCCCCCCTATCTGAGATACCTACTGCAGCCCTCATCCTCCACATACACCCGTTCTGCCAGTCACATTCTGTTAAAGGTCCCCAAAGCACACACATCCCTGGGTCGCTCCTCTTTTCAGTTTGCGGCAGCTAGCGACTGGAACGAGCTGCAACAAACACTCAAACTGGACAGTTTTATCTCTTCATTCAAAGACTCAATCATGGACACTCTTGCTGACAGTTGTGGCAGCTGCTTTGTGTGATGTATTGTTGTCTCTACCTTCTTGCCCTTTTTGCTGTTGTCTGTGCCCAATAATGTTTGTACCATGTTCTGTGCTGCTACCATGTTGTGTTGCTACCATGTTGTTGTTATGTTGTGTTGCTACCATGATGTGTTAAATAAAACATTTAAAAAATAAACTTGACCAAGAAACCGAAGTTGGAATTGGGTTTCTATTTCAGGCACAAATCTTGCTTTTCAATGTTAGTCAGAAAATATCTTGTTCAAAGCACTTTTTTTGAATCAGTGCTGGATTATGGTGATATTGTCTATATGCAGGCCTCAGCAAGGACCTTAAACTCTGGACACAGTGTATCATGGTGCTTTAAGATGTATTACCAATGCTAGATCACTCACCCATCACTGTGAGTTTGAACACCAAAGTGTATCAGTGCTTTAGCCCCTTGGTGTACATACAGATGTATGCTATGGTGCAATGGACCTCTCCCTCCACCAGGGGGCAAAAGCACTGATACACTTTTGTGTCCAAAGCATTGATGGACAGCTCCCTTTATATCTCTGTTCCTTACTGACCAGATCAGTCACTCAATATAGTCTTCGTTCACCGTCGCTGTTGTCCTTGTCTGTTCCTAAGGCTAGAACTGAGATGGGGAAATAATATTTTTTCCCATAATGCCCTTCCATCCCGGAACATGCTTCAAATTATATTCAAGTTAAGGGAGTTAGTGTCCTTGCCTGTTTTTAAGACTCTGATCAGCAACACTGTGTGATAACTGCAGTTGTTTCTAATCTTCAATTGTATCTGTAACTTGTGACACTTTGTCTTTTGTGTGTATTTAGTATTTTTCTGTAATTATTTTTTTATACCTCAATGGGTCTTACCTGGTAAAATAAAGGTAAAATACATGTTTTATTATCATAACATTATCAGGTTGGCAAACTAACTAACCTAAACTATGAGGTGATAGAAAAGCCCACCCCTATCTGACCTATTAATGGATCCTCTCATCTCTCTAATGATCCCAGCTCTACCTACTGTACAGTACAACACACAGTGCAGATCTGAGCTGCTTACATTTCTGATCTTGCGGAATAAGTAAAAAGAGAGAGAGAGGAGAAACAGAAAAACAGGAGGAGAGGGGAAACAGAAAGACAGGAGGATAGGGGGAAACAGAAAGACAGGAGGAGAGGAGAAACAGAAAGACAGGAGGAGAGGGGGAAACAGAAAGACAGGAGGAGAGGAGAAACAGAAAGACAGGAGGAGAGGAGAAACAGAAAGACAGGAGGAGAGGAGAAACAGAAAGACAGGAGGAGAGGGGAAACAGAAAGACAGGAAGAGAGGAGAAACAGAAAGACAGGAGGAGAGGAGAAACAGAAAGACAGGAGGAGAGGAGAAACAGAAAGACAGGAAGAGAGGAGAAACAGAAAGACAGGAGGAGAGGGGGAAACAGAAAGACAGGAGGAGAGGAGAAACAGAAAGACAGAAGGAGAGGGGGAACAGAAAGACAGGAGGAGAGGAGAAACAGAAAGACAGGAGGAGAGGGGGAAACAGAAAGACAGGAGGAGAGGAGAAACAGAAAGACAGGAGGAGAGGGGGAACAGAAAGACAGGAGGAGAGGAGAAACAGAAAGACAGGAGGAGAGGGGGAAACAGAAAGACAGGAGGAGAGGAGAAACAGAAAGACAGGAGGAGAGAAGAAACAGAAAGACAGGTGGAGAGGAGAAACAGAAAGACAGGAGGAGAGGAGAAACAGAAAGACAGGAGGAGAGGAGAAACAGAAAGACAGGAAGAGAGGCGAAACAGAAAGACAGGAGGAGAGGGGGAAACAGAAAGACAGGGGGAGAGGAGAAACAGAAAGACAGGAG
The DNA here is from genome assembly GCF_045791955.1 of Oncorhynchus clarkii lewisi. Lineage (NCBI taxonomy): Eukaryota > Metazoa > Chordata > Actinopteri > Salmoniformes > Salmonidae > Oncorhynchus > Oncorhynchus clarkii. The sequence goes on from NC_092177.1 coordinate 16,843,575, forward strand.
GAGAGGAGAAACAGAAAGACAGGAGGAGAGGAGAAACAGAAAGACAGGAGGAGAGGAGAAACAGAAAGACAGGAGGAGAGGAGAAACAGAAAGACAGGAGGAGAGGGGGAAACAGAAAGACAGGAGGAGAGGAGAAACAGAAAGACAGGAGGAGAGGGGGAAACAGAAAGACAGGAGGAGAGGAGAAACAGAAAGACAGGAGGAGAGGAGAAACAGAAAGACAGGAGAAAGAGAGGAGAAACAGAAAGACAGGAGGAGAGGAGAAACAGAAAGACAGGAGGAGAGAGGAGAAAACAGAAAGACAGGAGGAGAGGAGAAACAGAAAGACAGGAGGAGAGGAGAAACAGAAAGACAGGAGGAGAGGAGGAACAGAAAGACAGGAGAGAGGAGAAACAGAAAGACAGGAGGAGAGGAGGAACAGAAAGACAGGAGGAGAGGAGAAAACAGAAAGACAGGAGGAGAGGGGGAACATAAAGACAGGAGGAGAGGAGAAACAGAAAGACAGGAGGAGAAGAGAAGCAGAAAGACAGGAGGAGAGGAGAAACAGAAAGACAGGAGGAGAGGAGAAACAGAAAGACAGGAGGAGAGGAGAAACAGAAATACAGGAGGAGAGGAGAAACAGAAAGACAGGAGGAGAGGAGAAACAGAAAGACAGGAAGAGAGGAGAAACAGAAAGACAGGAGGAGAGGAGAAACAGAAAGACAAGAGGAGAGGAGAAACAGAAAGACAGGAGGAGAGGGGGAAACAGAAAGACAGGAGGAGAGGAGAAACAGAAAGACAGGAGGAGAGGGGGAACAGAAAGACAGGAAGAGAGGAGAAACAGAAAGACAGGAGGAGAGGAGAAACAGAAAGACAGGAAGAGAGGAGAAACAGAAAGACAGGAGGAGAGGAGAAACAGAAAGACAGGAGGAGAGGAGAAACAGAAAGACAGGATGAGAGGAGGAACAGAAAGACAGGATGAGAGGAGGAACAGAAAGACAGGAGGAGAGGAGGAACAGAAAGACAGGATGAGAGGAGAAACAGAAAGACAGGATGAGAGGAGGAACAGAAAGACAGGAAGAGAGGAGGAACAGAAAGACAGGATGAGAGGAGAAACAGAAAGACAGGATGAGAGGAGGAACAGAAAGATAGGATGAGAGGAGAAACAGAAAGACAGGAAGAGAGGAGGAACAGAAAGACAGGATGAGAGGGGGAACATAAAGACAGGATGAGAGGAGGAACAGAAAGACAGGATGAGAGGGAAAACATGAGGAGAAAGAAATGAAAAGTAATGTCAAGTAAAATATATTGGGTCAGAAAAATCCTCCTCTAAGGTAGCCATGGCAACACACTAAAAAACAGGGAGGAAGTCCCTCCTTGTACAGTACCATCTGTGCTGCACAGAGAGGGAGGGAGAGAGAGAGAGAGAGAGAGAAGGGGAAGGGAGGGAGATAGAGGGGGAGGGAGGAAGGGAGAGATGGGCATTCATCCTATACAAGGATGACAACATGTAGTATCTACATTAAACAAAACATGCTAAGAAAACATTTACAGCAAAGACTAGACTTCTCTGACTAACAACTTGATCTGGACTACAGAGGGGGAAAAATATCTCAGCCATCTTGCCCTGCTGCTCATGCTTGTCCGCATGCTAGACAATTACATCATCCAAACAAGCTCTGACTCCTGAATGCATTTAGTCTCCAAACGGTGTAACTGGGTCTAAACCAGCAAGTAGATGTGGTAGTCACTATGATCATCATTTCAAAATGGGTTGACATTGTTACAAGGTTTAATGACTCCCTTCCCCCAACAGGTTGACAGTCAGCCTGGCCAGACAGACAGGGCTAATGGGGGAGCAGTAGGAGAGAAGAGGACTGCAGAGAAGATGTTAGATATGGAGGGGACAGTGAGGAAGCCATTAAAAGATAAATCCATAAATTAGCAGCATTGGGAGGGGGAAGGCGAGAGGAGGGAAGGAGAGAGGAGGGAAGGAGAGAGGAGGAAAGGAGAGAGGAGGAAAGGAGGGAAGGGGAATGAGAGAGGAGGGAAGGATGGAATAGAGGCATATCACGAGTGGGAACATAACTTGTTTCCTTGTTCTTTAAAGTGAATAAGTAAAAGTGAGAAAAACGAAGTCTGTGGAGCTATACTGTTGAACAATCAATATAACCTTAGTGAGGACTGGAGAGAAACAGTCAAAAAGGACAGAGGTGTGTGTGTCAGGGTGTGTGTGTGACTCTTGATAAAGAGAGAGCCATGTTGACCGTTCGTTGTCTCTCACATAAACACTTTCTTTAAGCAACGCTGCAGTGACCCTACAACCTCAGACAGGCAGCCAACTCACTGCCTTTCACGCACCACATTATCACCTCTGACACTAAAAAAACACCTTGCTTCTCTTATCCCTCAATACAACCGATACAGAAAGCAGGCTGTTGCTCTGTGCTAAAAACAGCCACTCACAGAGATCAAACTGAACTGTCCAATGGATAGGCACTCCTGCGCTGTTGCTAGGCTGCTCTCTCTCTCTCTCCCTCCCTCCATCTCCCTCTCCTGCTCTGGAAGACATAACACAGAAAAATGGCTGAATAATACATTCTAACTCAATAAACGGGGAGACAGCAGCTGCACTCAGACAGAGAACCCCTTGTCTGGGGCTCTCTCTTTCTGCAGGGGATGCTGGATAGACACACACACACACAAACAAGTAGACACACAACACACGGACACACACACATGCACGCACACAAACTATATTTACAAAGCCTAGTCACAGTGCTACGGCTATCCACCCGAAATAGCTGCATCTCAACTGTGTGGTTAATGGTGTGTGTCTGTCTGTGGTAGTGCTGCTGTCTCTGGGAGGAGGTGAGAGGGGCCACAGACAGGGAGCAGCTGCAGTGGTTCTGTGTAGAGGGGCAGGGCCACATCAGCAGAGGGACAGCTAGTCAGCAGTACAGAGTAGAGGGACAGCTAGTCAGCAGTACAGAGTAGAGGGACAGCTAGTCAGCAGTACAGAGTAGAGGGACACCTAGTCAGCAGTACAGAGTAAAGGGACAGCTAGTCAGCAGTACAGAGTAGAGGGACAGATAGTCAGCAGTACAGAGTAGAGGGACAGCTAGTCAGCAGTACAGAGTAGAGGGACAGCTAGTCAGCAGTACAGAGTAGAGGGACACCTAATCAGCAGTACAGAGTAGAGGGACAATTAGTCAGCAGTACAGAGTAGAGGGACAGCTAGTCAGCAGTACAGAGTAGAGGGACAGCTAGTCAGCAGTACAGAGTAGAGGGACAGCTAGTCAGCAGTAGAGAGTAGAGGGACAGCTAGTCAGCGGTACAGAGTAGACCCCGGGTACAATTCAGCAGTACAGGGACAGCTACAGCAGTACAGAGTAGAGGGACAGCTAGTCAGCAGTAGTAGAGGGACAGCTAGTCAGCAGTACAGAGTAGAGGGACAGCAGTACAGAGTAGAGGGACAATTAGTCAGCAGTACAGAGTAGAGTGACAGCCCGAATAGAGGGACAGCTAGCAGTACAGAGTAGAGGGACCCCGAATCAGCAGTACAGAGTAGAGGGACAGCTAGTCAGCAGTACAGAGTAGAGGGACAGCTAGTCAGCAGTACAGAGTAGAGGGACAGCTAGTCAGCAGTACAGAGTAGAGGGACAGCTAGTCAGCAGTAGAGAGTAAAGGGACAGCTAGTCAGCAGTACAGAGTAAAGGGACAGCTAGTCAGCAGTACAGAGTAGAGGGACAGTTAGTCAGCAGTAGAGAGTAAAGGGACAGCTAGTCAGCAGTACAGGGACAGCTAGTCAGCAGGACAGAGTAAAGGGACAGCTAGTCAGCAGTACAGAGTAAAGGGACAGCTAGTCAGCAGTACAGAGTAAAGGGACAGTTAGTCAGCAGTACAGAGTAGAGGGACAGCTAGTCAGCAGTACAGAGTAAAGGGACAGCTAGTCAGCAGGACAGCGTAAAGGGACAGCTAGTCAGCAGTACAGAGTAAACGGACAGCTAGTCAGCAGGACAGAGTAAAGGGACAGCTAGTCAGCAGTACAGAGTAAAGGGACAGCTAGTCAGCAGTACAGAGTAAAGGGACAGTTAGTCAGCAGTACAGAGTAGAGGGACAGTTAGTCAGCAGTACAGAGTAAAGGGACAGCTAGTCAGCAGTACAGAGTAAAGGGACAGCTAGTCAGCAGTACAGAGTAAACGGACAGCTAGTCAGCAGGACAGAGTAAAGGGACAGCTAGTCAGCAGTACAGAGTAAAGGGACAGCTAGTCAGCAGTACAGAGTAGAGGGACAGTTAGTCAGCAGTACAGAGTAGAGGGACAGTTAGTCAGCAGTACAGAGTAAAGGGACAGCTAGTCAGCAGCACAGAGTAAAGGGACAGCTAGTCAGCAGGACAGAGTAAAGGGACAGCTAGTCAGCAGTACAGAGTAAAGGGACAGCTAGTCAGCAGTACAGAGTAAAGGGACAGTTAGTCAGCAGTACAGAGTAAAGGGACAGCTAGTCAGCAGTACAGAGTAAAGGGACAGCTAGTCAGCAGTACAGAGTAGAGGGACAGCTAGTCAGCAGTACAGAGTAAAGGGACAGCTAGTCAGCAGTACAGAGTAAAGGGACAGCTAGTCAGCTGTCAGCTTATATTTTAAACTACTACTACCCATCAATTGTCCTATTAACAATCACCCATATTAGCAAACTCATTTCACTTCAAACTTCACATTTCTCTAGTATAGGCTACTTATCGTAATGAACAATATCAAGAAAATGCCTGGGATAAGTGATCAGTATGATCGTTGTCGATAATGTTTGGTTTATCGTCCCAGCTCTACCTCAGAACTGATTCGTAGATAGCAAGGAAAGGCACAGAGGGTGGGTGTGGTTGAACAGTTCCTGGTCTTGACAAATCTTTTAAAACAGCTTATAAGTCAACTCCCTCTTCACAGGTTCAATATAATGTACACTGAGTGTAAAAAACATTAGGAACACTTTCCTAATATTGAGTTGCAACCCCTTTTGCCCTCAGAACAGCCTCAATTCATTGAGGCATGGACTCTACAAGGTGTCGAAAGCGTTACACAGGGATGTTGGCCCCTGTTGACTCCAATGCTTCCCACAGTTGTGTCAAGTTGGCTGTATGTCCTTTGGGTGGTGGACCATTCTTAATACACATGGGAAACTGTTGAGCGTTAAAACCCCAGCAACGTTGCAGTTCTTGACACACTCAAACCGGTGCGCCTGGCACCTACTACCATACCCAATTCAAAGGCACTTCAATCTTTTGTCTTGCCCATTCACCCTCTGAAAGGCACACACACAATCCATGTCTCAATTGTCTCAAGGCTTAAAAAATACTTATTTAACATGCCTCCTCCCCTTCATCTACACTGATTGAAGTGGATTTAACAAGGGACATCAATAAGGGATCATAGCATTCACCTGGATTCACCTTGTCAGTCTACATCATGGAAAGAACAGGTGTTCTTCATGTTTTGTAAACTCATTCACAAAACGTAAAAACTATTGTCTATTACTAAATCCCTTAGTAGGCTAGTTGATGAATTTCAAAAACGATTTACAGGTTGGTTGTGTGGTGTGTGTCTGAGAGAGAGTGTTTTCCCTTACCTTATTGTCAGACAGTGCCTGCTGTGTGTGTGTGTGTGTGTGTGTGTGTGTGTGTGTGTGTGTGTGTGTGTGTGTGTGTGTGTGTGTGTGTGTGTGTGTGTGTGTGTGTGTGTGTGTGTTTGTGTGTGCGTGTGTGTGTGTGTTGTTTGTGATGCTGACTGTTACCTTGAGTGAGTCGAAGCAGGCGATGACTCTGCCATTGTCCACGTGGCAGCTCCTGGCTGGGTGGGCGAACTTACACTCAGCGTCCGAGCGGGAGCAGGTACCCCTCTGAAACTCTCGACACACCTCTAGGGTCAACCACTTAGTGTCCCGGCCCATGGCCATACTTCCCATATTGACTGCCATTACAGCCCCTCGGGACAAGAAGGGGCAAGTGGATAAAGGAGTAGGGTCTAGGGTTGGACACAATCGGGACTTAGTGCACAAACAAAAAGCCCTGATGCAGACGAAAATAAATTGGAAACTCCTTGGCAAGACAAGAGGAGATGAGTGCGTGAAATTAAATGAAAGACTTATACTGGATACAATGAATAAGCTGGTCCTTTGAAATGACTTTGAGTTTCTGGGTATGGAGGCTGGAGTAGTGGGTTTTCTTGGGTACGGTGCAGATCCCTGATCCACTGACGATGGGATGAGTTCTCAGAGATAGAGGTGAGCAGAGGCCAGCTCTGTCTCATAGAAAAAGGACGAAATTGGGGGACCTTACTCTGGCATGCTGAGATATATAGTTCAGACATGCATTGTCCTAGAGAGAGGCCTTCCAATGACAGCTTCCTCTTCTTATGTCCGTCAGTCTGTCTGCCTCTGTCTTGCGCGCGCTGGTCACTCCATTCTTCAGACAGAAACCCTAAAACCACCCCAAATATCCAGAACTGTGACACGGCTTCTGTAGCGTTTAGTATGGCTGGTCAGGCTGTTTAGAAAAAGGGAAAGATAAAAAAGCAGAAGCTTATCGACCAGTGTCCTTGTATTGATGACGAGGTGGAGGCTGGGGGGAGGTGGGGGCTGAGGGGAGGTGGAGGCTGAGGGGAGGTGGAGGCTGGGGGAGGTGGAGGCTGAGGGGAGGTGGGCGGATTGCAGATCAGCAGCAGGACGGAATGACTCTCTGGCTGTCAGGGTCACATATAGCCTCATTCAAGGCCAAACACACACAAATAAACACACACACAGTGCTGTGCTGTGCTTTGCTCTACTCTCACCTAGCAGGGCCAGGAGCCTGTCCTATGCAGACAGCAGCAGTACACAGAGGCAGCAGGCCATCAGCCAGCCAAACACTCCAGACCAGAACGTCATGCACCCACTCACAGTCTTCTTAGGCACTTTGGAGTTCCACTTCCTCCTCTTATTTTAGTCTCTTTCTCATCCCTCCTTCTCCGCGTTTCTTCCTTCCCTGGCTGTCTCTTGTCGTTTATCCTTCCGTCTTCGTCATCCTCTTTATTGACCTCTTCATGTGGCTGCCCCTGCCGTAAAAACCTGTCTTTAGGTTGCAAGAAGAGACAGATGATCAAAATTAGTCAGCAGTCGGTTTAAAATAATAAAATTAAAAATAAATTGCAGAAAAGGGTTCCAGGAAAAGCAGGATTCCTGAATGTAGAATATAACTGCATTAGAATCCAACCTACACTGTCAACTTACAACAGAAACCTATCGTCTAACTGGGTGATGAGGTCATGAGGTGAAAGAGAGACACACAGATAGAGCAGAGCAGATGGAGAGGGAGGCTAGTAGGGAGGCTGCAATGGGAGGCTGCAATGCACAGGAAAGGACAAGCAATGTCTTAATTAAGAGATACAAGGATGTAGAGGGAGGGATAGAGGGAGGGATAAAGGGAGGGAGTGAGAGAGACTGAGGGAGGGATAGAGGGAGGGATAAAGGCAGCGATAGAGAGAGGGAGGGATAGAGGGAGGGAGAAAGGGAGCGATAGAGAGAGGGAGGGATAAAGGGAAGGATGGAGGGAGTGATAGAGAGAGGGAGAGAGGGATAGAGGGAGGGAGAAAGAGGGAGGGAACGAAGAGAAAGCTAGCAAGAAAGAGATGTCCCTTTAAGTCACATGAGCTTTGCAGAGCTGAATGTAATTGACCAACTTGACATGAATCATGCTGCGATGTGTGCTGAAAATGAGGATCCTTGAACCGCCACAGGCTGGCCGGCTGAAACTGCCGATCCCCACCAGCAGTCTGTCTGCTGCCGTCGCAGACAGTTATGAATATATAGAGGGGAAGGTAGTGATGGGGAAAAGAGAGAAAGAGCATTTCTCCACAACTGTAGCTGCAGTGAGGCCACAGCCAATCAGCTTGAGCCTTGCAGGCAGGCAAAGAAAGTGGCTTGCCAATGAGGATAGAGGTTGCATATCGACCCCACCCCATCCATCCTTGTTCCTCCCCCTTGTTCCTGCCTCTTTCCTCTGGCACAGCCTGTCATGTCTGAGCCTCATTTATTTTTTATTTTACCTTTATTTAACTAGGCAAGTCAGTTAAGAACAAATTCTTATTTACAATTACAGCCTAGGAACAGTGGGTTAACTGCCTTGTTCAGGGGCAGAACGACAGATTTTTACCTTGTCGGCTCAGGGATTTGATCTAGCAACCTTTCATTTACTGGTCCAACGCTCTAACCACTAGGCTACCTGCCGCCCCATGCCAGGATTTAAAGAGGAGAATAAAGAATGTCTGACTCTAAAGTCCTCTCTTTCTCTCACTCTGCACCTGTGTCCTGCTCAAACCGAGGGCATCACTGCAGTGTCTGACTTCCAGAGAGGGAGAAAGAGAGGGATGTGAGAGGTTGATAGCAGAGCTTCTTACTGTATTTCTCCCAGTGAGGTGTGGTAAGGCAGGGTTAAGTGTGAACGAGGGATGGGGGGCTTAATATAACAAGGACAAAATCTGGTGAAAGTGATTGTCTTTCGACACCTTGTAGAGTCCATGCCCCAATGAATTGAGGCTATTCTGAGGGCAAAAGTGGGGGGTGGGTGTACTGGGAAGCTTAATGTTTTGTACCCTCAGTGTATATAGTCATTAATAGTGAATGACTTGATAAATAAGGGGTACATCCTAATAAGTAACCCACACCATAAGTCAATGAGCGACACTGTGCAAACATTGGGAACTATTAACCAGAACGTGTACCATGGTTGACTGTAGACATGAGAGGTGAAAACATAACATGAAGGAGGCAGGAATAAAAGAGAGGTGAAAACATAACAGGAATGAGACAGGAATAAAAGAGAGGTGAAAACATAACATGAAGGAGACAGGAATAAAAGAGAGGTGAAAACATATCAGGAAGGAGGCAGGAATAAAAGAGAGGTGAAAACATAACATGAAGGAGACAGGAATAAAAGAGAGGTGAAAACATAACAGGAAGGAGACAGGAATAAAAGAGAGGTGAAAACATAACAGGAAGGAGACAGGAATAAAAGAGAGGTGAAAACATAACAGGAAGGAGACAGGAATAAAAGAGAGGTGAAAACATAACATGAAGGAGACAGGAATAAAAGAGAGGTGAAAACATAACAGGAAGGAGGCAGGAATAAAAGAGAGGTGAAAACATAACATGAAGGAGCAGGAATAAAAGAGAGGTGAAAACATAACATGAAGGAGACAGGAATAAAAGAGAGGTGAAAACATAACATGAAGGAGGCAGGAATAAAAGAGAGGTGAAAACATAACATGAAGGAGACAGGAATAAAAGAGAGGTGAAAACATAACATGAAGGAGACAGGAATAAAAGAGAGGTGAAAACATAACAGGAAGGAGGCAGGAATAAAAGAGAGGTGAAAACATAACATGAAGGAGCAGGAATAAAAGAGAGGTGAAAACATAACATGAAGGAGACAGGAATAAAAGAGAGGTGAAAACATAACATGAAGGAGGCAGGAATAAAAGAGAGGTGAAAACATAACATGAAGGAGACAGGAATAAAAGAGAGGTGAAAACATAACATGAAGGAGACAGGAATAAAAGAGAGGTGAAAACATAACATGAAGGAGACAGGAATAAAAGAGAGGTGAAAACATAACATGAAGGAGACAGGAATAAAAGAGAGTTGAAAACATAACATGAAGGAGACAGGAATAAACGAGAGGTGAAAACATAACATGAAGGAGGCAGGAATAAAAGAGAGGTGAAAACATAACATGAAGGAGGCAGGAATAAAAGAGAGGTGAAAACATAACATGGAGGCAGGAATAAAAGAGAGGTGAAAACATAACATGAAGGAGGCAGGAATAAAAGAGGTGAAAAGAAAGGAGAAGGGATTGGGGCAGATATTATCGGCAGACACATAGCGACAGACACAGATGGAAGGAGCAGTGGGAGGGTGTCTGTGTGTATAAGAGTGTCTCTGTGTGTATGAGAGTGTCTCTGTGTGTATGAGAGTGCGCAGACAGAAAGCCCATTAGGAGAGTCCTGTGGTGGAGGGAGGGGGAGAGAGAGAGAGATGGAGAGAAGAGAGAGAATGGGGAGAAGAGAGAGAATGGGGAGAGATGGGCATTCGAGAGCTTGGGACTACAAGCTTCTATCTGCAAAAAGATGATTCTGAGAGGCTTTAAAGTTCAGAACCCTCATTGGTTTGAGTGGTGTTTTTATCTTGTATTCTTTTGAACTTATCAATATGAATCGGGGTACTTAGAGTACTGTATAGGTAGAGAACATTGAATAGAACACGAGCTAATAGTCCCAAGCTCTCCAGTACTTTCCTGCAGACAAATGATCAAACCGCCCTCTAGTGGCCTCATGGGTGGAATGTTATTGATATTTTTCGCAATTTCATAATTAATCAACATTATTTTTAAAGACCAGACAAAAATCTGGAGTTTCTATGTTCTAAAATTGGGCTGCAAACTAAAAATTGAATAATTGTCAACTCTATATCTGACATGGTACAACAGTCTTCTTCTTTTTTTACACCCATAACCATGTTTATGAGATGCATACTTTTGTTTCAAAGTAGATTTGTTTAATACTACAGAGCAGTGGTGAAAAGTGACACCCAGAAGTACTCGTTACATTCTGAATGCTTAGCAGGACAGGAAAATGGTCCATTCACACACTTATCAAGAGAACATCCATGGTCATCCCTACTGCCTCTGATCTGGCGGACTCACTAAACACACATGCTTTGTTTGTAAATGATGTCTGAGCGTTGAAGTGTTCGAGTGTGCCCCTGGCTATCCATAAATTACAAAAACAAGAAAATGGGTCTGTCTAGTTTGCTTCATATAATGATTTTTAAATTATTTATACTTTTACTTTTGATACATATGTATATTTCAGCAATTAGATTTACTTTTGAAACTTAAGTATATTTAAAACCAAATACTTCTAGACTTTTACTCAAGTAGTATTTTACTGTGTGACTTTCACTTTTACTTGAGTCATTTTCTATTAAAGTATCTTTACTTTTATTCAAGTATGACAATTGGGTACTTTTCCACCATTGGTGTGACTCTGATTTAGCCCACTGCAGTATTAAAACACCTTCAGACACAAGAACAAAGGCACACACCTGCAAAAAAAGAGATGAGAGGGTAAGATTGATTGCTTAGGCATGCTTGGCTGTCTCTACCCCTCTCCCTCCTCCACCTCTCATCCTGCTGGTCTGTCTCTCTCTCCTCCTCCACCTCTCATCCTGCTGGTCTGTCTCTCTCTCCTCCTCCACCTCTCATCCTGCTGGTCTGTCTCTCCCTCCTCCTCCACCTCTCATCCTGCTGGTCTGTCTCTCCCTCCTCCTCCACCTCTCATCCTGCTGGTCTGTCTCTCTCTCCTCCTCCCCCTCTCATCCTGCTGGTCTCTCTCCTGCTGGTCTCTCTCCCCCTCCCCCCCCCCTCTCATCCTGATGGTCTGTCTCTCCCTCCTCCTCCTCTCATCCTGCTGGTCTGTCTCTCCCTCCTCCTCCTCCTCCACCTCTCATCCTGCTGGTCTGTCTCTTCCTCCTCCTCTACCTCTCATACTGCTGGTCTGTCTCTCCCTCCTCCTACACCTCTCATCCTGCTGGTCTGTCTCTCCCTCCTCCTCCACCACCTCTCATCCTGCTGGTCTGTCTCTCCCTCCTCCTCCTCCACCTCTCATCCTGCTGGTCTGTCTCTCACTCCTCCTCCACCTCTCATCCTGCTGGTCTCTCTCCCTCCTCCTCCACCTCTCATCCTGATGGTCTGTCTCTCCCTCATCCAACTCTCATCCTCCTGGTCTGTCTCTCCCTCCTCCTCCTCTCATCCTGCTGGTCTGTCTCCCCCTCCTCTTCCACATCTCATCATGCTGGTCTCTCTCTCCCTCCTCCTCCTCCACCTCTCATCCTGCTGGTCTGTCTCTCCCTCCTCCTCCCCCTCCCATCCTGCTGGTCTGTCTCTCCCTCCTCCTCCTCCCATCCTGCTTGTCTGTCTCTCCCTCCTCCTCCTCCACCTCTCATTCAGCTGGTCTGTCTCTCCCTCCACCTCCTTCACCTGTCATCCTGCTTGTGTCTCTCCCTCCTCCAAATCTCATCCTGCTGGTCTGTCTCCGCCTCCTCTCATCCTGCTGGTCTGTTTCTCCTCCTCCACCTCTCATCCTGGTCTGTCTCTCCCTCCTCCTCCTGCTGGTCTGTCTCTCCTCCTCCTCCTCCACCTCTCATCCTGCTGGTCTGTCTCTCCCTCCTCCTCCTCCACCTCTCATCCTGCTGGCCTGTCTCTCCCTATCCTGCATTCAGGCCCATGTCAGCCACAGTCAGGAGCCCCTGCTTACGCAGTGTTTCCACACCTACCTCCCTCAGGGTGCATGCATCCTTGCTCAGCAACGCTGCAACCAACATCATCAAAACCCACAACAGAAAGGGAACACGAGCTGACTCTTGACTGCTCCCTGGCTGGCTTTCCGCAATAGACACCGAACGGCTGCACAGTTTCCACCTGAGCAGTTGATAGGCAGTTAGGGTGGACACTGGCTCTGGCCCAGACTCACAACGGCATTCATTCAGGATCCATACTGCAGACAATCTTCTTGAAGCAGGAACAGAAGGTACTCTGTGATGGATATTATTCATCCATAAGCAAATTAAGTAACGGAGTACAGTAAAGCAGAGAACGAACTATACCTTCAGTACCAGACAAGTCTGGAGTTGGTGCCACATCTAAAACAGCAGCCACTGACTGGGCTCATGATTCCCTCAATTCACCCAGCCAGCACACCAGGGGACTAATCAGGACAACAGTGTTGAATAATTGAACATAAGTACATAAGCCACATATCCAAGCCCTTTCCAGCAGCATGCTGTATAAATGCAGATAGCATTACTACAAGTCTGAATTTGAATTGAGGTCTAATTGCTCCAGCGGCTGAGTGATTGTGAGGAGTGAGGCGCTGCAGAGCAGGAGAAAACAGGAGAAAAGAAGAAATGGAGAGAGGAGAAAGGGCGGAAAGCAGTAAAGAGGAGAGGAGTAAAGAGGGGAGGAGTAAAGAGGAGAGAGGAGAAAGGAGGAGAGGAGTAGAGGGGAGGAGTAAAAAGGGAGGAGTAGAGGGGAGGAGTAAAGAGGGAGGAGTAAAGAGGAGAGGAGTAAAGAGTAGAGGAGGAAAGAGGAGAGGGGAGGAGTAAAGAGGGGAGGAGGAAAGAGGAGAGGAGTAAAGAGGAGAGGAGTAAAGAGGAGAGGAGTAAAGAGGGGAGGAGTAAAGAGGAGAGGAGTAAAGAGGAGAGAGGAGAAAAGAGGAGAGGAGTAAAGAGGGGAGGAGTAAAGAGGAGAGAAGTAAAGAGGGGAGGAGTAAAGAGAAGAGGAGTAAAGAGGGGAGGAGTAAAGAAGAGAGGAGTAAAGAGGGGAGGAGTAAAGAGGAGAGGAGTAAAGAGGGGAGGAGGAAAGAGGAGAGGAGTAAAGAGGAGAGGAGTAAAGAGGAGAAAAGAGGAGAGGAGTAAAGAGGAGAGGAGTAAAGAGGAGAGGAGTAAAGAGGGGAGGAGTAAAGAGGAGTAGAGGGGAGGAGTAAAGAGGGAGGAATAAAGAGGAGAGGAGTAAAGAGGAGAGAGGAGAAAGGAGGAGAGGAGTAAAGAGGGAGGAGTAAAGAGGGGAGGAGGAAAGAGGAGAGGAGTAAAGAGGGGAGGAGTAAAAAGGGAGGAGTATGGAGGGAGGAGTAGAGGGGAGGAGTAAAGAGGGAGGAGTAAAGAGGGGAGGAGTAAAGAGGAGAGGAGTAAAGAGGGGAGGAGTAAAGAGGAGAGGAGTAAAGAGGGGAGGAGTAAAGAGGGAGGAGTAAAGAGGAGAGGAGTAAAGAGGAGAGGAGGAAAGAGGAGAGGAGTAAAGAGGAGAGGAGTAAAGAGGGGAGGAGTAAAGAGGAGAGGAGTAAAGAGGAGAGGAGAAAAGAGGAGAGGAGTAAAGAGGAGAGGAGTAAAGAGGGGAGGAGTAAAGAGGGGAGGAGTAAAGAGGAGAGGAGAAAGGAGGAGAGGAGTAGAGGGGAGGAGTAAAGAGGAGAGGAGTAAAGAGGAGAGGAGTAAAGAGGGGAGGAGTAAAGAGGAGAGGAGTAAAGAGGGGAGGAGTAAAAAGGGAGGAGTATGGAGGGAGGAGTAGAGGGGAGGAGTAAAGAGGGAGGAGTAAAGAGGGGAGGAGTAAAGAGGAGAGGAGTAAAGAGGGGAGGAGTAAAGAGGAGAGGAGTAAAGAGGGGAGGAGTAAAGAGGGAGGAGTAAAGAGGAGAGGAGTAAAGAGGAGAGGAGGAAAGAGGAGAGGAGTAAAGAGGGGAGGAGTAAAGAGGAGAGGAGTAAAGAGGAGAGGAGAAAAGAGGAGAGGAGTAAAGAGGAGAGAGGAGAAAAGAGGAGAGGAGTAAAGAGGGGAGGAGTAAAGAGGGGAGGAGTAAAGAGGAGAGGAGAAAGGAGGAGAGGAGTAGAGGGGAGGAGTAAAGAGGAGAGGAGTAAAGAGGAGAGGAGTAAAGAGGGGAGGAGTAAAGAGGAGAGGAGTAAAGAGGGGAGGAGTAAAGAGGAGAGGAGTAAAGAGGAGAGGAGAAAAGAGGAGAGAGGAGAAAAGAGGAGAGGAGTAAAGAGGGGAGGAGTAAAGAGGGGAGGAGTAAAGAGGAGAGGAGAAAGGAGGAGAGGAGTAGAGGGGAGGAGTAAAGAGGAGAGGAGTAAAGAGGGGAGGAGTAAAGAGGAGAGGAGTAAAGAGGAGAGGAGTAAAGAGGGGAGGAGTAAAGAGGGGAGGAGTAAAGAGGAGAGGAGTAAAGAGGAGAGGAGTAAAGAGGGGAGGAGTAAAGAGGAGAGGAGTAAAGAGGAGATGAGTAAAGAGGAGAGAGGAGTAAAGAGGAGAGAGGAGAAAAGAGGAGAAAAGAGGGGAGGAGTAAAGAGGAGAGAAGTAAAGAGGAGAGGAGTAAAGAGGAGAGAGGAGAAAAGAGGAGAGGAGAAAAGAGGGGAGGAGTAGAGGGGAGGAGTAAAGAGGAGAGGAGTAAAGAGGGGAGGAGTAAAGGGGGGAGGAGAGGAGTAAAGAGGAGAGAGGAGAAAAGAGGAGATGAGTAAAGAGGAGAGGAGTAAAGAGGAGAGAGGAGTAAAGAGGAGAGAGGAGAAAAGAGGAGAGGAGAAAAGAGGGGAGGAGTAGAGGGGAGGAGTAAAGAGGAGAGGAGTAAAGAGGGGAGGAGTAAAGGGGGGAGGAGAGGAGTAAAGAGGAGAGGAGTAAAGAGAGGAGAAAAGAGGAGATGAGTAAAGAGGAGATGAGTAAAGAGGGGAGGAGTAAAGAGGAGAGAGGAGTAAAGAGGAGAGAGGAGAAAGAGGAGAGGAGAAAAGAGGGGAGGAGTAGAGGGGAGGAGTAAAGAGGAGAGGAGTAAAGGGGGGAGGAGTAAAGGGGGGAGGAGAGGAGTAAAGAGGAGAGGAGTAAAGAGAGGAGAAAAGAGGAGAGAAAGATGGGTGGAACATGAGAGGAGGGAGAAACGTTGCAGGAGTGGCTGTAAATGAGAGGCGGACTGAGACAAAGAGGGAGAAGAGAATGCATATTGACTAGAGGTTGACAGATTATGATTTTTCAATGACAATACCGAGACCGATTATTAGAGGACAAAAAAAAGCCGATACCGATTAATCGGCCGATTTTTAAAATGTATTTGTAATAATGACAATTACAACAATACTGAATGAACACTTATTTTAACTTAATATAATACATCAATATAATCAATTTAGCCTCAAATAAATAATGAAACATGTTCAATTTGGTTTAAATAATGCAAAAACAAAGTGTTGGAGAAGAAAGTAAAAGTGCAATATGTAAGAAAGCTAATGTTTAAGTTCCTTGCTCAGAACATGAGAACATATGAAAGCTGGTGGTTCCTTTTAACATGAGTCTTCAACATTCCCAGGTAAAAAGTTTTAGGTTGTAGTTATTATAGGAATAATAGGACTATTTCTCTCTATACCATTTGTATTTCATATACCTTTGACTATTAGATGTTCTTATAGGTCCTATAGTATTGCCAGTGTAACAGTATAGCTTCCGTACCGCTCCTCGCTCCTACCTGGAATCGAACCAGGAACACAACGACAACAGCCACCCTCGAAGCAGCGTTACCCATGCAGAGCAAGGGGAACAACTACTCCAAGTCTCAGAGCAAGTGACGTTTGAAACGCTATTAGCGCGCACCCCGCTAACTAGCTAGCCATTTCACATCGGTTACACCAGCCTAATCTTGGGAGTTGATAGGCTTGAAGTCATAAACAGCAGAGCTGCTGGCAAAACACACGAAAGTGCTGTTTGAATGAATGCTTATGAGCCTGCTGGTGCATACCATCGCTCAGTCAGACTGCTCTATCAAATCATAGACTTAGTTATAACATAATAACACAAGGAAATTCGAGCCTTAGGTCATTGACATGGTCGAATCCGGAAACTATCATCTCGAAAACAAGACGTTTATTCTTTCAGTGAAATGTGGAACCGTTCTGTATTTTATCTAACGGGTGGCATCCATCAGTCTAAATATTTCTGTTACATTGCACAACCTTCAATGTTATGTCATAATTACATAAAATTCTGGCAAATTAGTTCGCAATGAGCCAGGCGGCCCAAACTGTTGCATATACCCTGACTCTGCGTTCAATGAACGCAAGAGAAGTGACACAATTTCACCTGTTTAGTATTGCCTGCTAACCTGGATTTATATTAGCTAAATATGCAGGTTTAAAAATATATACTTCTGTGTATTGATTTTAAGAAAGGCATTGGTGTTTAAGGTTAGGTACATGTTGGAGAAACGACAGTCCTTTTTTGCGAATGCGCACTGCATCGATTATATGCCACGCAGGACACGCTAGATAAACTAGTAATATCATCAACCATGTGTAGTTATAACTAGTGATTATGATTAAGTTTAATGCTAGCTAGCAACTTACCTTGGCTTCTTACTGCATTCGCGTAACAGGTGGGCTCCTCGTGAGGCAGGTGGTTAGAGCATTGGACTAGTTAACCGTAAGGTTGCGAGATTGAATCCCTGAGCTGACAAGGTAAAAATCTGTCGTTCTACCCCTGAACAAGACAGTTACCCCACCGTTCCTAGGCCGTAATTGAAAATAAGAATGTGTTCTTAACCAAGTTGCCTAGTTAAATAAAGATGTAAAAAATTACATCCAAAATTACCGATTTCCGATTGTTACGAAAACTTGAAATCAGCCCTAATTAAATCGGCAATTCCGATTAATCGGTCGACCTCTAATATTGACTCTAAAAGGTCAGCCAGCCTGTTCCACACACACCTACTGCCGCTGTGTCCTTCAAGAATACTGAGTGGATTTGATAAGGTGAATAAGGAAATATGGAGTTGACTGTATGTGTTTGTGTGTGTGTGCGTGCGTGTGTTTGTGTGACCATGAGACAGACAATGTAAGATTGAGGATGTAAGAAAAAAAAGTTAAAAAATAAAACGTCCTCTCACTGTCAACTGCGTTTATTTTCAGCAAACTTAACATGTGTAAATATTTGTATGAACATAGCAAGATTCAAAAACTGAGACTGTACCACAGACATGTGACTAACAGAAATGGAATAATGTGTCCCTGAAGAAAGGGGTGTGGGTGTCAAAATCAAAAGTAACAGCCAGTATCTGGTGTGGCCAAAAGCTGCATTAAGCACTGCAGTGCATCTCCTCCTCATGGACTGCACCAGATTTGCTAAGTTCTTGCTGTGAGATGTTACCCCACTCTTCCACCAAGGCACCTGCAAGTTCCCGTACATTTCTGTGGGGAATGGCCCTAGCCCTCACCCTCTGATCCAACAGGTCCCAGACGTGCTCAATGGGATTGAGATCCGGGCTCTTCGCTGCCATGGCAGAACACTGACATTCCTGTCTTGCAGGAAATCACAGAACGAGCAGTATGGCTGGTGGCATTGTCATGCTGGAGGGTCATGTCAGGATGTGCCTGCAGGAAGGGCACCACATGAGGGAGGATGTCTTCCCTGTAATGCACAGCGTTGCAATTGCCTGCAATGACAACAAGCTCAGTCCGATGATGCTGTGACACACCGCCCCAGACCATGACCGACCCTCCACCTCCAAATCAATCCCGCTCCAGAGTACAGAACTCGGCATAATGCTCATTCCTTCGACGATAAATGCAAATCCGACCATCACCCCTGGTGAGACAAAACCGCGGCTCGTCAGTCCTGTCTGGTCCAGCGACGGTGGGTTTGAGCCCATAGGCGACGTTGTTGCCGGTGATGTCTGGTGAGGACTTGCCTTACAGGCCTACAAGCCCTCAGTCCAGCCTCTCTCAGACTATTGCGGGCAGTCTGAGCACTGATGGAGGAATTGTGCGTTCCTGGTGTAACTCGGGCAGTTGTTGCCATCCTGTACCTGTCCTCAGGTGTGATGTTCGGATGTACCGATCCTGTGCAGGTGTTGTTATATGTGGTCTGCCACTGCGAGGACGATCCTGTCTCCCTGTAGCTCTGTCTTAGGCGTCTCACAGTATGGACATTGAAATGTATTGCCCTGCCACATCTGCAGTCCTCATTCCTCATTCAAGCAGATGAGCAGGGACCCTGGGCATCTTTCTTTTGGCATTTTTCAGTCAGTAGAAAAGCCTCTTTAGCGTCCTAAGTTTTTATAACTGTGACCTTAATTGCCTACCGTCTGTAAGCTGTTAGTGTCTTAACGACCGTTCCGTCCCAGTCTCAGGTCTTTTGCAGACTCCATCAGGTTTTCTTCCAGAATGGTCCTGTATTTGGCTCCATCCATCTTCCCATCAATTTTAACCATCTTCCCTGTCCCTGCTGAAGAAAAGCAGGCCCAAACCATGATGCTGCCACCACCATGTTTGACAGTGGGGATGGTGTGTTCAGGGTGATGAGCTGTGTTGCTTTTACGCCAAACATAACGTTTTGCATTGTTGCCAAAAAGTTCAATTTTGGTTTCATCTGACCAGAGCACCTTCTTCCACATGTTTGGTGTGTCTCCCAGGTGGCTTGTGGCAAACTTTAAACAACACTTTTTATGGATATCTTTAAGAAATGGCTTTCTTCTTGCCACTCTTCCATAAAGGCCAGATTTGTGCAATATACGACTGATTGTTGTCCTATGGACAGAGTCTCCCACCTCAGCTGTAGATCTCTGCAGTTCATCCAGAGTGATCATGGGCCTCTTGGCTGCATCTCTGATCAGTCTTCTCCTTGTATGAGCTGAAAGTTTAGAGGGACGGCCAGGTCTTGGTAGATTTGCAGTGGTCTGATACTCCTTCCATTTCAATATTATCGCTTGCACAGTGCTCCTTGGGATGTTTAAAGCTTGGGAAATATTTTTGTATCCAAATCCGGCTTTAAACTTCTTCACAACAGTATCTCGGACCTGCCTGGTGTGTTCCTTGTTCTCCATGATGCTCTCTGCGCTTTTAACGGACCTCTGAGACTATCACAGTGCAGGTGCATTTATACGGAGACTTGATTACACACAGGTGGATTGTATTTATCATCATTAGTCATTTAGGTCAACATTGGATCATTCAGAGATCCTCACTGAACTTCTGGAGAGAGTTTGCTGCACTGAAAGTAAAGGGGCTGAATAATTTTGCACGCCCAATTTTTCAGTTTATGATTTGTTAAAAAGTTTGAAATATCCAATAAATGTCGTTCTACTTCATGATTGTGTCCCACTTGTTGTTGATTCTTCACAAAAAATACAGTTTTATATCTTTATGTTTGAAGCCTGAAATGTGGCAAAAGGTCGCAAAGTTCAAGGGGGCCGAATACTTTCGCAAGGCACTGTATGTTCATTGATTATTTATGGTTCATTGAACAAGCATGGGAAACAGTGTTTAAACCCTTTACAATGAAGATCTGTGAAGTTATTTGTCCTGAAAAAGGGACATTTCTTTTTTTGCTGAGTTTATGTATGCATGCATTGTTAAAAACAATGTTAAAATTCTATTTCAGGAGAGTTGAGGTTGAGTGATGGGTTAATATTCATCATGTAAGAAGAAATTAATAGGGTCTAAATGCATCAAACAAAACCTGGTCAGTGGCAAGGATCTGTCTGTGTGTGCAAACATAAAACCATGTAGTCTAGATAGACGACTATAAAAAGCCACTTCCTGGTATCTCATAACCTTTTGGCTGAGGCATTAGTTCCTGTGTAAACATTAACCCTGACCTGATCTAACATCAGCTACATTTGAGTCTGAAGGCTACAGGAACAAACATAACACAATACATTTAGGGTTGCACATTTTGGGGAATATTCAACAGGTGGAAACTCTCTGTGGGAATTAACGGGAATATATGGGAATTAATATTAATACCATTAAATGTAGATGTTTTTTTGCATTGGATATATTTCCCATATCATATGGAGAAAGATACATTAACATTTTACCTTATCATAAGTACACATAATTGCAAATGACTAAATCCAATAGAAAAAAAATAAAAAATGTAGTTATGAATTGAACTTTAATTAAATGAGTGGACTCTTCACATGGGATGATTTTACTGAACAACAAAATAAAGGGAATATTGAATGATCCTCAATGATTCATTGCATCTCCCAAAACTGTTTTCAACATACATCTGTAAAATGATAGTCTAGAAACTAAAGCTTTGGTTGTCTTCCTCTCAGGCTTCCTTGTCTTCTCCCTGAACCCCCTTAATGTCCACCTCTTGAACATCAAACTCTGAGGCCTCATCGTCACTGTCACTTTCCAACCTTGAATCGTTGTCAGGCTCAAAAAGCCTCAAATTTGCCCGGATGTCCACCAATTTTTTAACCCTTGTATTGGTCAGCCTGTTGCGTGCTTTTGTGTGTGTGTTCCCAAACAAGAACCGGTTTTCCTCTGAGGCGGCTGATAATGGTGGGATTTGGAGGATGATGAAGGCAACAGGGGAAAGAGCCTCAGATCCACAAAGTCCCTTCCACCAGGTGGCTGATGAGATATGTTGGCACGACTGCCATATTGCATCTCCATCCCAAAGCCCTTGCTTGGAAGTGTACTTCGCCAGACTGCCAAGAAATTTGCCCTCATCCAGGCCAAAGTGGCGAGACACGGTAGTGACGACACCATAGGCCTTGTTGATCTCTGCGCCAGACAGGTGGCTCTTGCCAGCATACTTGGGGTCCAACATGAATGCTGCTGCGTGTATGGGCTTCAGGCAGAAGTCTTCACACTTTTTGATGTATTTCAGAACTGCAGTTTCCTCTGCTTTGAGCAACAGTGAAGTGGGCAGTGCAGTACGGATTTCTTCTTTTACATCTGCAAGCAGAGTCTGAACATCAGACAGGATGGCATTGTCTCCCTCAGTCCGTGCATTGCCTACTGCTATAGGTTTTAGGAGTTTCAGACTGCTTACCACTCTCTCCCGAAATACATCATCCAGGAGGATTCTCTTGATGGCGCTGTCCATGTCGGCAGACTGTGATATGGCCATTTCTTGGAGAGACTCCTTCCCCTCCAGGAGACTGTCAAACATGATGACAACACCATCCCGATGGGTGTTGCTGGGCAGCTTCAATGTGGTGCTCTTATTCATCTCACTTTGCTTGGTGAAGTAGATTGAAGGCTCTTTTGTAGAATGTATCCATTGTTTTCAGTGCCATGATGTCCTTGAGGAGCAGATTCAATGCATCAGCAGCACAGCCAATGGGTGTGACGTGATGGTAGGACTCCTCCACTTTAGAACAAGCAAACTTCATGTTCCCAGCATTGTCTGTTACCAGTGCAAATACCTTCTGTGGTCCAAGGTCATTGATGACTGCCTTCAGCTCATTTGCAATGCAGAAACCGGTGTGTCTGTTGTCTCTTTTGTCTGTGCTCTTGTAGAATACTGGTTGAGGGGTGGAGATGATGTAGTTAACTATTCCTTGCCCACGAACATTTGACCACCCATCAGAGATGATTGCAATACAGTCTGCTTTCTCTATGATTTGCTTGACCTTCACTTGAACTCTGTTGAACTCTGCATCCAGCAAATGAGTAGATAAAGCATGTCTGTTTGGAGGGGTGTATGCTGGGCGAAGAACATTCAGAAATCTCTTCCAATACACATTGCCTGTGAGCATCAGAGGTGAACCAGTTGCATTCACAGCTCGAACAAGACATTCATCAGCATTTCTCTGACTACATTCCTTGACTGAGTCAAATAAACTTCTGATTCCAGGAGGACCATGAGCTGTTGCTATCGATACGGTGTCTGATTCATCATTTTCACCTCGAATAGAAGTAGAGGGACTTTTGCCAGAGGTTGCTTGTTGTGAGCGCTGAGGGAACTTTATGCACCTGGCCAGATGATTCTGCATCTTTGTTGCATTCTTCACATATGATTTGGCACAGTATTTGCGTATGTACACAGCTTTTCCTTCTGCATTAGCTGAAGTGAAATGTCTCCACACATCAGATAGTGCCCGTGGCATTTTCCTGTAAAGATTAGAAAAAAATTGTAAAGAAAAACCCAAATACAATTCCATGTACAGATAAATAGTTAAGCAGTTAAATTAAACAACTCATTTCTAGGATAAATGTTTTAAAATGAAACATGTATGGAAACAGGTGAATTAACACTCCTCAGTTAGCAGGCTCAAGCAAGCTGAAACCCAATTGGTAGCAAAAACTACCTAGCAGAAATTGTTAACAGCTAGAAATTATTTAAACACACTTTGCTGTTGGCTACTATTTACTAGTTACTAGTAAAATATAGTCACCCCACCCAGTATTGTCATCAAAACTTACCAGAAAAAGCATGTAGTCCTTGGCTCAGACAATGTAGTAGTGTGGGCTCAAAAACATCTCATTAGTGTGCAAGATCTTGAGAATCAGCTGTACATGTGATGGAAGAGTGCACTGCACATGTGATAGAAGAATGCACTGTGCGTGCAGAGGGTTGCAATTCCATTGAATTGGGGATAGTTAAACCAAAATATGCCACAAGACCTAGAATTGCCTTATGTGTCACACCCTGACCTTAGAGAGCCATTTTATTTCTCTATTTGGTTAGGTCAGGGTGTGATTTGGGGTGGGCATTCTATGTTGTTTGTTTCCATGTTTTGGCTGGGTATGGTTCTCAATCAGGGACAGCTGCCTATCATTGTCTCTGATTGGGAATCATACTTAGGCAGCCTTTTTTCCTTTTGGTAGTTGTGGGTAGTTGTCTTCGTTTGTGCATGTATAGCCTTACGGAGCTTCACGTTAGTTTTTTGTTGTATTATTGTTTTGTTGGCGACATTTGCAAAATAAAGAAAAATGTACGCTCACCACGCTGCACCTTGGTCCATTCCATACGACGATCGTGACATTATGTGTATCCCACAAAAAGGTTCTCTGTTATAAGCTAACATTTTTTGATGAATTTAAGCAAATTTACCAAAATTCCTGGGCTTAACTTCCCATAGAAAATTTTCGGGGAAATTCCGGAAATTTACTGGAAGGTTTCAGACCTTTTGCAAACCTAAATACATTAAACAACAATACAAATATAACACACTACATTAAACAACACACTGGATCAGCGGATAGGTGACCTCTGAACCTGAGATTGCCACATGATTTGCCGCTTGGCCAATCAATAGGTCAACATTTAAAAATATACATATTTGGCGACGGGGAGGAATCAAAAGGTTAATATTGAGTTTGATGAAATGTCATTATTGTTTAGGCTAGTGATCATGCAGACTTAAGGTGATACTGGTGTGGACACTCTCCCTGGTCCAAGATCCCTTCATGAAGACTTCTTTACCTCCTTCATTAGCCTGCTATATTCGTTTTTTTTTTACGTTTCATTTCCTGTTTTACTATGTACACAATACAGCTTTTAGCTGCTCCCCATGTATACTGAAATAAAACTCAACTCAAAAGAGACTATTGAATGGGGCTAGACTGGCTGCTACTGCATTCCCTCCCCACATCTGCAGAGAGAGAGAGAGAGAGAGAGAGAGAGAGAGAGAGAGAGAGGGCAGGCTGCTACTGCATTCCCTCCCCATGCCTGCTGAGAGAGAGGGCAGGCTGCTACTGCATTCCCTCCCCACACCTGCAGAGAGAGAGAGAGAGGGCAGGCTGCTACTGCATTCCCTCCCCACACCTGCAGAGAGAGAGAGAGAGAGAGAGAGGGCAGGCTGCTAATGCATTCCCTCCCCATGCCTGCTGAGAGAGAGAGAGAGAGAGAGAGAGAGAGAGAGGGCAGGCTGCTACTGCATTCCCTCCCCACACCTGCAGAGAGAGAGAGAGAGAGAGAGAGAGAGGGCAGGCTGCTACTGCATTCCCTCCCCATGCCTGCTGAGAGAGAGAGAGAGAGAGAGAGAGAGAGAGAGAGAGAGAGAGAGAGAGAGAGGGCAGGCTGCTACTGCATTGACTCCCCATGCCTGCTGAGAGAGAGAGAGAGAGAGATAGAGAGAGAGAGAGAGGGCAGGCTGCTACTGCATTCCCTCCCCACACCTGCAGAGAGAGAGAGAGAGAGAGGGCAGGCTGCTACTGCATTCCCTCCCCATGCCTGCTGAGAGAGAGAGAGAGAGAGAGAGAGAGGGCAGGCTGCTACTGCATTGACTCCCCATGCCTGCTGAGAGAGAGAGAGAGAGAGAGGGCAGGCTGCTACTGCATTCCCTCCCCACACCTGCAGAGAGAGAGAGAGAGAGAGAGAGAGGGCAGGCTGCTACTGCATTCCCTCCCCATGCCTGCTGAGAGAGAGAGAGAGAGAGAGAGAGAGAGGGCAGGCTGCTACTGCATTCCCTCCCCATGCCTGCAGAGAGAGAGAGAGAGAGGGCAGGCTGCTACTGCATTCCCTCCCCATGCCTGCTGAGAGAGAGAGAGAACTTCTGTGAGTGTAATGTTTACTGTTCATTTTTATAATTTATTTGACTTTTGTTTATCATCGACTTCACTTGCTTTTGCAAAGTTAACATTGTTTACCATGCCAATAAAACCCTTAAATTGAAATTGAATTGAGAGAGAGAGGGAGAAGGCAGGCTGCCTCTCCACACCTGCAGAGAGAGAGGGGGGAGGGAACTCCAGGAGTCACCAGGTAGAGGTCAGGGTAGGTGGGACAGAGGCTGTGTCCCAAATGACACCCTTTTTCTTATACATACTGTGTAGGACTCTGGTCAAAAGTACCGCACTATATAGGGAATAAGGTGCCATTTACACAGGCAGCACAATTCTGATATTTTTTTTTTATTAATTGGTCTTTTGACCAATCAGATCAGCTCTTTTGGCAATAATTGGGCAAAACATCAGAATTTGTCTGCCTGTGTCAATGTAGCCTATGGGACACAGCCAGAGAGGGGGAAGGCTGGCTGTTGTTGACTCCAGCGCACTGCGTCATGTCCATCCTCAAAGATGGAGCACCACTACACTACGTAACAAGGTAACCTTCATAGCAGGAAGCTGATGTCTCCAGAATTGATTATGGGAACGCAGTACTTGGGGGCCTGCCTGCAAATTCAATTCATAAACTAGATGGCGCCGGTGGAGAAGGGCGACATCTTACGAGTTTCAACCCGACTTTGCTATTTAGTGACTTTTTCCATGTTTATCCTTACTTTTTTGTACAGAAAGTTAAAACTTCTTAGGGCTAGGGTCCTTTTTTCTCCACTTCCTGTCTGAATGACGTGCCCAAAGTAAACTGCCTGTTGCTCAGGCCCTGAAGCCAGGATGTGCATATCATTGGTACCATTGGAAGGAAAACACTTTGAAGGTTGTATAAATGTTAAAATAATGTAGGAGACTGTAACACAATAGATATGGTAGAAGAAAATCCAAAGTTCAACCAATCGGAATTAACCTTTTTTTTTGAGAGCCCATGCTCTTACAATTGAAAGTATAGGGGCATAATGAATTCTAGCTCCCAAGATGCAATTCCTATGGCTTCCATAGGGTGCCAGCAGTTTATGTTCAAGGTTCCAGGCTTGTAACTTCCAAAACGAATAAGAAATATGAGTTTTAGTACAAGGAAACAGTCTTGGAAATTTGTGTTTGGGCGCGCGATGAAGACAAGACACACATGCTAATATCAGTTTCCTATTGAACATACTTCTTTCCGTAAGAAATATTATAGTTTGATTACATTTTAGGGTATCTGAGGAGTCAATAGAAATGTATTTTGACTGAGTTTAGCGGTAGATTTTCCTTTCTCTGCCTGTTGAACGAGTGGGTTACTCAAATCAATGGCACCAACTAAACAGACTTTTTGGGATATAAAGAAGGATTTTATCTAACAAAATGACACTACATGTTATAGCTGGGACCCTTTGGATGACAAATCAGAGGAAGATTTTCAAAAAGTAAGTGAATATTTAATCGCTATTTGTGAATTTATGAAACCTGTGCCGGTGGAAAAATATTTTGATGTGGGGCGCCGTCCTCAAACAATCGCATGGCATGCTTTCGCTCTAATGGCTACTGTAAATAGGGCAGTGCAGTTAGATTAACAATAATTTAAGCTGTCAACCGATATAAAGACACTTGTATGTACCTAAATGTTTAATATCCATAATTTTAATGATTATCTATTTGAAGTTGTCCCGCTAGCGGGACGCCTAGCCCTATTAATACTTGACGGCCAAGACAGTTACTAACCTCGATTTCGACTTCAAATCCGACTTAGACTAAACTGTTCCCTTGTTCATACACTATTCATTTGTTTAACTTCACCAAAACGCTGTGGGCATCGATGCTGCAGACGAGCAGGCATCCTTGTGTCACTGAGACAAAGAGAATATCCCCCCATCCTATTGGCAAATGTCCAGTCACTCGAGAATAAGATGGTTGGGATTCGTTCAAGAGTCTCCAATCAGAGAGAGTTGACGTGGCTGAATGACTCAGTGAACTCAGTGGTTTCTCCATGTAGCAGCACGATCGGACGAAGGCAGCCTTGAGCAAGTCCAAGGGGGGAGGGGTGTGCCTCTTCATAAACAACAACTGGTGTGCTGCGTTCAGTGTGAAGGAAATCTCTAGCTTTTTATTCCCTGATATAGAACACCTCATGGTAAACTGCAGAACCTTTAATCTACCTGATATAGAACACCTCATGGTAAACTGCAGAACCTTTAATCTACCTGATATAGAACACCTCATGGTAAACTGCAGAACCTTTAATCTACCTGATATAGAACACCTCATGGTAAACTGCAGAACCTTTAATCTACCTGATATAAAACACCTCATGGTAAACTGCAGAACCTTTAATCTACCTGATATAGAACACCTCATGGTAAACTGCAGAACCTTTAATCTACCTGATATAGAACACCTCATGGTAAACTGCAGAACCTTTAATCTACCTGATATAGAACACCTCATGGTAAACTGCAGAACCTTTAATCTACCTGATATAAAACACCTCATGGTAAACTGCAGAACCTTTAATCTACCTGATATAGAACACCTCACGATAAGCTGCAGACACTTATCTACCAAGAGGGTAATGATCACAACTGTCTCCATCCCTCCACAAGCCAACACCACTTTGGCACTCAATGAACTATATGAGGCCATAAACAAAGAAGAAACCACTCACCCAGAGCCAGTGTTTCTGGTGGGCAGAGACTTTAACACGGGGAGAATTAAAACCGTTCTCTTTTATCAATGTCAATGTCTCCTGCGCAAAAAATGTAGACCACTTTTATTCTACCCACAGAAACGGTTCACCCTCGTCCTCCCTTCTGCAAATTTGACCATGACTCTATTCTCTTGCTTCCTGTTTACGAACTAAAACAGGAAGTACCAGTGACGCGTTCAATACTCCAACGCTAGTCGTATGTGTCAGGGCTTGCAGACGATAACGGATTACAAAGGGAAACCCAGCCGTGAGATGTCCAGTGATGCAGAACTCCCAAACGAGCTAAATGCCTTTTATGGTCGCTTCGAGGAATGCAACACTGAGTCTTGCGTGAAAGCCCCTGTTGTTCCGGATGACTGTGTGATCTCACTCTCCGTGGTTGATGTGTGTAAAACTTTAAAACAGGTTAGCACTCACAAGCCCGCCATTTAAAATGCCAGGGTGAGTTCTCAAAGCATGTGCAGACCATCTTAAAAGTGTCTTTAATTACATTTTCAATCTCTCCTTGTCTGTAATCCCAATATGTTTCAAGCTGACCACCATTGTTCCTGTTCCCAAGAACTCCAAGGTAACCTGCCTAAATGACTATTGCCCTTTAGCACTTGAATCTGTCATTATGAAATGCTTTGACCATCACACCGTCATTTCCGGTCACAACTTGTAGACTTGTTTACATGCTGCTGTGCAGTTTGTTGCTAACGTTTCTTTGCTACCTTATCATCTCATATGCATACGTATATACTGTACTCTATATCATCGACTGTATCCTTATGTAATACATGTATCACTAGCCACTTTAAACTATGCCACTTTGTTTACATACTCATCTCATTTGTACATACTGTACTCGATACCATCTACTGTATCTTGCCTATGCTGCTCTGTACCATCACTCATTCATATATCCTTATGTACATATTCTTTATCCCCTTACACTGTGTACAAGACAGTAGTTTTGGAATTGTTAGTTAGATTACTTGTTATTACTGCATTGTCGGAACTAGAAGCACAAGCATTTCGCTACACTCGCATTAACATCTGCTAACCATGTGTATGTGACAAATAAAATTTGATTTGATTTGATTTACCTGTCAACTTTACGGTTTTTACTTTTTAATTACCGTTTTATATTTTTATTTTTCACCTCGCTCAACTTTTTTCATTAAACGTTAGAACCCCGGACGCTTTATCTGGACATGGTTCTACACGACCTCCACCAGCCGAAGCTAAGTAGTAACATTAACACATTAACATGATGCCTTCTAACTGCAGTCGCTGTACTCATAATATACAGGAGAACGATCGCCTTATGGCGAGGATAGCCGTGCTGCAAGCCCAGCTTCAGACGCAATCGTTAGGCAAGGATAATTTAAGCCTGGTTCCTCTCTAGGTTTCTTCCTAGGTTCCAGCCTTTCTAGGGAGTTTTTCCTAGCCACCGTGCTTCTACATCTGCATTGCTTGCTGTTTGGGGTTTTAGGCTGGGATTCTGTACAGCACTTTGTGACATCGGCTGATGTAGAGCGGGTTGAGAGCTTCAATTTCCTTGCTGTCTACATCACTAAGGACTCAACATGGGACACACACACCAACACAGTTGTGAGGCAGGCACGACAGCACCTCTTCCCCCACAAGGCTGAAAAGATTTGGCATGGGCCTTGGATCCCAAAATGTTCTACAGCAGCACCATTGAGAGCATCTTGACTGGCTGCATCACCACTTGGTATGACAAACACACTTCTTTCGACCACAAAGTGCTTCAGTGGGTGGTGCGGACAGCCAAGTACATTACTGGGGCCGAGCTCCCTGCCATCCAGGACCTTTATATCAGGTGGTGTCAGGGGAAGGATCGAAAAATTGCCAAAGACTCCAGCCACCCTAGCCACAGACTGTTCATTCTCCAATCGTCCGGCAAACAGTACCGAAGCATCGGCTCTCGGACCAACAGCCCCCGAGGCAGCCACTACCCCAAGCCATAATACTGTTAAATAGCCATAAGACTGCTAAATAGTTAATTAAATGGTTACCCTGGACTATCTTGCACTGACTCTATGCACACTATATACACACACTACACTTTTACACTCATATGCTGCAGCTACTCTGTTCTTTATTTTACTCTTATTATTATCTATCCTGATGCCAAGTCACTTTACCCTGCCTTCATATACATATCTACCTCAAATACTTTATTATTATCTATCCTGATGCCAAGTCACTTTACCCTGCCTTCATATACATATCTACCTCAAATACTTTATTATTATCTATCCTGATGCCAAGTCACTTTACCCTGCCTTCATATACATATCTACCTCAAATACTTTATTATTATCTATCCTGATGCCAAGTCACTTTACCCTGCCTTCATATACATATCTACCTCAAATACTTTATTATTATCTATCCTGATGCCAAGTCACTTTACCCTGCCTTCATATACATATCTACCTCAAATACCTTATTATTATCTATCCTGATGCCAAGTCACTTTACCCTGCCTTCATGTACATATCTACCTCAAATACCTTATTATTATCTATCCTGATGTCTAGTCACTTTACCCTGCCTTCATATACATATCTACCTCAAATACCTCATACCCCTGTACATTGATCTGGTACTGGTACTCCCTGTATATAGCTCCACATTGATCTGGTACTGGTACTCCCTGTATATAGCTCCACATTGATCTGGTACTGGTACTCCCTGTATATAGCTGCACATTGATCTGGTACTGGTACTCCCTGTATATAGCTCCACATTGATCTGGTACTGGTACTCCCTGCATATAGCTCCACATTGATCTGATACTGGTACTCCCTGTATATAGCTGCACATTGATCTGGTACTCCCTGTATATAGCTGCACATTGATATGGTACTGGTACTCCCTGTATATAGCTGCACATTGATCTGGTACTGGTACTCCCTGTATATAGCTCCACATTGATCTGATACTGGTACTCCCTGTATATAGCTGCACATTGATCTGGTACTCCCTGTATATAGCTGCACATTGATCTGGTACTGGTACTCCCTGTATATAGCTGCACATTGATCTGGTACTGGTAGTCCCTGTATATAGCTCCACATTGATCTGGTACTGGTACTCCCTGTATATAGCTGCACATTGATCTGGTACTGGTACTCCCTGTATATAGCTCCATTCTTGTGTATTTTATTCCTTGTGTAACAATATATTTTTTTAAATTATTATTATTATTATTATTATTTAAATCTGCGTCGTTGGGAGGGGCTCGGAAGCAATGATTTCAAGGTATTTGATTGAATTTGAACAGTGCTGCAAGGATTCTTCTGACACAGACAAAGCTGTCTGCCCACATCAACCCCATCGGCTACCTGTTCCTATTCAGTCTGTCTACAAACAGGCTCTCAAAGTGCTTGATAGGAAGCCCAATAGCCATCACCACTGTTACATCCTCAGAAAGCATGAGCTCCTGAGTTGGGAAAATCTTATGCATGTCTTGTATTCAAGATCCTAAATGGCCTGGTCCCCCTCCACTCAGTATTTTTGTTAAACAGAAAACCCAAACATATGGCAGCAGATCCACAAGGTCTGCCATGAGAGGTGACTGTATAGTTCCCTTAAGGAAAAGCACCTTTAGTAAATCCGTTTTCTCTGTGGGAGCATCCCATGTCTGGAATACACTGCCATCAGACACACATAACTGCACCACATATCACACTTTCACAAAATGCTTGAAGACATAGCTAAAGGTCAATCAGATTTGTGAACATGGTCCCTAGCTGTGTGTTGCCGCTTTCCATGTTGTCTGTTGTCTGTAGCTTGTCAGGTGTGGAAACACTGTTGCTTTTATGAATTTTGTCTTGCTGCTTTTTGTTCTATGTTGCTCTGTCTGTATGCTATGTCTTGCTTGTCCTATGTTGCTCTGTCTGTATGCTATGTCTTGCTTGTTCTATGTTGCTATTGTCTATATTGTAATTGTTTTTAATAACCTGCCCAGGGACTGTGGTTGAAAATTAGCCGGCTGGCTAAAACCGGCACTTTTACTGAAACGTTGAATAATGTGCACTGCCCCTGTAAAAAGAAAATAAACTTCAACTCAAAGTCAAAGAATTGACTTTAAAATCATCCTCCTCATCTGCAAATCCCTAGACCGTGCCTTGTCCTCCCATGCACCATGCCTATGGAACTCCCTTCCAGATAATCTCAGGGCTATTCAGACTGTTGGAGCTTTTAAAGCAGGCCTTAAGACTCACTTCTATCGACTTAGCCTTCCTCATATGGTTACATACATTTGTTTCAATTTTGTTGACTATGTCTCTATTTTATTTTATGCACCTTGTGATTATTCTTGTAAAATGAAAAGCGCTTTACAAATGTAATAAATGATTATTAGTTTCCCCCCGGTCCCTCCCCCATGCTGCACAAGTCCAAAAGCCCAGTCAGCCCCTCTGTCGGAGCACCAGGCACAGACGGATAAAACAAATAACTGTGCGAAACCGCAAGGCCATAACACCAGAGTAGACACTTGGAACGCAGGAATCTTTAAGACATGCAATATATGTAGAAAATGTGCAGCCAGTGCCCTTAAACAACTGTTTGACTGATACAATCTAACAAATCACTCTTTTAGGCCTTTGTCATACCAGCAACATTTCAAGCTTTAAAAAAAACATAGCCTAGAACCAACCAATAAACATTAGAGTCTTACTCAGACCAGAGTCACCTGGATCATTCTAACATAATTATTTATATTTATAATTTATTTAACTAGGCAAATCAGTTAAGAACCAATTGTTATATACAATGACGGCCTACCCCAGCCAAACCCTAACGACGCTAGGCCAATTGTGCACTGCCCTATGGGACTTCCAATCCCGGCTGGTTGTGATACAGCCTGGAATTGCACCAGGGTCTGTAGTGATGCCTCTAGCACTGAGATGCAGTGCCCTAGACCGCTGCACCACTTCCGGGAGTGAAACAGAGGGATAGAGACCTGGCTGATGCTATCTCTAAAAAGAGAGAGAGAAACCTTGCATAACAAAGCCATCACCTGTAGAGAAATTAACCTGGAGAAGAGCCCCCTAAGCAAGCTGGTCCTGGGGCTCTGTTTACAGACGCCACAGAGCCCCAGAACAGCAACACAATTAGACCCAAACAAAACATGAGAAAACAAAAATAGAATTTTTGACACATTGGAAAGAATTTACAAAACAACAGAACAAACTACAATGCTATTTGGCCCGAAACAGAGAGTACACATTGGCAGAATACCTGACCACTGTGACTGACCCAAAACGGAGGAAATCTTTGACTATGTACAGCCTTGCTATTGAGAAAGGCACAAAATGAGGTGGAAACTTAGCTGCACTTCCTAACCTCCTGTCAAATGTATGACCATATTAGATACTTTAACTATTTGCCAATAAAGCAAATAGAAAGAGTGGTGTGAAAGAGAAAGAGAGACAGAGTGGTGTGGGTAGAGTGATTAGGTGATTGATTAAAGATAGCGCTGGAGGAGGAGGAGAATAACAAGACAAGAGGAAGAGCTCCAGGTCACAATGAGAGGGAAAGGTCAAGCAACAGAGATAGAGCAAAGTAATTAGGTTAAGTATCTATAATCCCCTCAGCTTGTTAAAGCACCACAGTATACATTCACAAAAACATACGTCCAGCTATAGATATACCCCTCTCAAACAGTGCCTTCAGAAAGTATTCACACCCCTTGACTTTTTCCACATTTTGTTGTGTTACAGCCTGAATTTAAGAAGGGTTTTGTGTCATTGGCCTACACACAATACCCCATAATGTCAAAGTGGAATTATGTTTAAAGAAATTTTTACAAATGAATTCAAATTGAAAAGCTGAAATGTCTTGAGTCAAAAAGTGTTCCACCCCTCTGTTATGGCAAGCCTAACATGCTGACCACACCGCCCCCGTTGCATGCGCGAGCATTGCAAAATAAATATACAGATACAGGTTATTCAATAATTTCATCCAAATTGCTCGCACGCGTCAACAAGCGTCTGCGTAGCCAGGCTCTAAAATAGAACTTGGTTCCATTTTTGACTGCAAGTCCCACCTGTACCATCTCCTCATTGGTTTTTAGGAGCATATACCCACGTGGGTGACTGAATGATGATCTGAGGTCCACACTCCAGTCAAAGTTGGTTGCCAACCGCCAGATAAAGTCCACAGAAGAAGAAGACTGGAGGAGAGATTACTAGAAACTAAGGTTTCCACTTTTATCTGTGGATTAGTTGTTTGAGTAGAGAACACATGATTTTGTGACACAAAATGGGTAAAAATTCTACAAAGATCCAGAAAAAAGGGACCGTGTTCATTTTGGGTAAAATAATAACCCAATGTTTATATCCCAGGACAAATTAGCTAGTAACAGTAAGCTAGCTAGCTAAATGTCCATGAATGTTTCTTGTGTTTCAACCTGTCACACGTTTTGATATTTTAACCCGCGTGTCCTGATCACATCTGGTGTGGATGGACAAAAACAACATGCGGACGCATGCGTGGGATACTTCATGGATACTTCAGAATTTTGGCAGTGAGGCCCATTAGGACCCCCGAGTGGCGCAGCAATCTAAGGCACTGCATCTCAG
Organism: Oncorhynchus clarkii lewisi; assembly: GCF_045791955.1. Classification (NCBI taxonomy): domain Eukaryota; kingdom Metazoa; phylum Chordata; class Actinopteri; order Salmoniformes; family Salmonidae; genus Oncorhynchus; species Oncorhynchus clarkii. The sequence goes on from NC_092177.1 coordinate 16,877,724, forward strand.
TGGTAGAGGCATCACTACAGACCCTGGTTCAATTCCAAGCTGCATCACAACAGGCTGTGATTGGGAGTCCCATAGGGCAGCTCACAATTGGTCCGGGTTTGGCCAGGGTAGGCTGTCATTGTAAATAAGATTTTGTTCTTAACTGACTTGCCTAGTTAAATCAAAATAAAGCCCAGTCAGGTGAACTTGTAGATATCATTTTTATGTCTCTGTGTCCATTATGAAGGAAGTTATAGGTAGTTTTGCGAGCCAATGCTAACTAGTGTTAGCACAATGACTGAAAGTCTATGGGTATCTGCGAGCATGCAATGACTGGAAGTCTATGGGTATCTGCAGATATCCATAGACTTCCAGTCATTGCGCTAAATCTAACTTGCTAATATTGTACATTCCAGGTGTGCGAAGCTCTTAGAGACTTACCCGGAAAGATTCACAGCTGTAATCGCTGGGTGAATCTAACATGTATTGACTCAGGGGTGTGAATACTTATATGTATGAGATATGTATGTTACATTTTCAATAAATTTGCACAATTTTCTAAAAACATGTTTTCACTTTGTCATTATGGGGTATTGCATGTAGATGGGTGAGGGGAAAAAATATTTAATCAATTTTGAATTCAGGCTGTTACACAATAAAATGTGGAATAATCCAAGAGGTATGAATACTTTCTGAAGGCACTGTACATGTGTCCTGTATAGTGTATGTTTTTGTGTAACTGGCATGTACACAGACGCATAGGCTACACTCATAAATTAAACATTAGTGTACTCAAGGAATAACATACTGTACCACAATACTGAAATGTAAAGCATGACATGTAATGGAGTAAACAAGGAAACATGTTTGCATTTAAGAATTACTGATTTGATTTGTATGCCTTCAAAAGTCTGTCTATTTACAGGGGTTTTTATGTTATTAACCTATACCTTTATCCAAACCCTCACAGTGAGATAATGGA